>NW_026934202.1:0-111166 GCF_032062105.1 Saccostrea cuccullata | reverse complement strand
AAATGTGTGAAAGGTATAAAAAATCAATTTATCTGAAATATCCTAAGAACAGTTAATTTTTTCCAACAGGGACTTCTGCATGATAAATTGTCTTTTTGCCATCTGAGAGCGGTGTACTTAAAAATCATTTAATTTCTATAAAATACTTGATTCTTATTGGATTGTCAAAAAATTCTTTTGATAACTGCATCAATAAAATCTAGAGTGCGGTTGGCTGGAGCGGCATGACTGCTTTTGACAGTCGGTACATGTATATTCCCCACTTCCAGGTTACTTTTGAAGGAATAATTAAATACCTTTTGCTTTAATAAATATTTTCCTGAATTTCGGAACCTGTCCGTTAGGTTCCTGACTTACTTTCTACTTTCGTTTCATTTTGAATTATCCCCCTTTGCTAAACAAATTAAAATCGTCTGCAATACGGTTACGGGGAGGAAGGGAAGAAATCATTTAATCGGCATACTTTTCTTAAATGTTTGACTTTGAGATATCTGGTATGAAACAATAGAACTCTGAGAAAAATGTTTTATTATGCTACCAAAGCGGGGAAAACCGTAAATCTGTTAGGCCTAAATCGTGGGAAACGAGTGATCGAGAAAAAACGACACTGCATGAATTAGAGATGGAGTAGATACTTGAAGCTGTAGCGACTCTTTCAGGTTTTACAGCATTGAAAGGTCGTGATACGTATATATATTCGGTTTGAAATTCAAATGAAAAGATGCGTAAATGAAATCCAAAATTTCTGTACCTAGAACTGTTAGCCTTGGATATTTGAGTAGCTTCCCTTTACATTTACGAACTTAGATAACTTAGGGGAAAATCTAATCAGAGGGATAACACAACAGGTAAGTTTTTTGTGTTAAAGAACTGTAAATTATTTTGGCGACTGTTGGTAATCACACGACAATGTTTGAGAACGTTTTTTGAGTAGCATGGTTAGAGCCATTTAATTTTCAGCAACGTTGACGTTATGGTGATGTATTCGTCGCACTGTTTTTGATGCATAAATTTAATAGAAAAGTGAAAGAAACTTTCATTTTATTAATTTAAAATCATAATTAAATGATACAAAATGAATGTAATAATTTTTTCTTTGATCGATGTATCAAAAACCCAAACGAAAACTTTTTCATCAAATACGCTACGCGCACTGATGAAGTTTTCGTCCAAATTTTTTCGATACATCGATGCGACGAAAAAAATATTACATTGAGTTCTTTAAATAAATTGAAAAAAAAAATGTGTTTTGATATATTTTTCCAACTTTTAACCAAATTGAATTAACAAAACATCATTCCCTGTTATTTTCAAATCAATTTTCCTGCAATTTTCTTATCTTTTTTTTATTCAAGAGTTAATGCCATCGGCATCAGAGGAAATATTTCCTTTGGCAGCAAGTTTATCTGGAGGACTCTATGATTATTGGCGTTGTACTTTCTGCGATAGTTTCTTGTGTGTTGTGACGAAAAAGACAAAACAATACTCAAAAAGGTATTGTACAGAAGAACGATTTTCCCAATAATTACCAAAGTTGCTAGGACCATGCATGTTTGCGTAATTCTACAAACAAAAACACTTCAAATGTACACATTTTCGAATTTCCAAATGGTATTGTGACAAAAGACAAGTACTCTGTAAACAGAAGTTAATTTCGCATTTTACATTCACGTCATAAAATAAAGTTCTGTTTGTGTTTATCGCAATTAAATGATGAGACAAATCCATCAATCTTTTAACACATTACAAGTAAAAAAAAAATGAAAGCTTAACAATGGATTGTAATTATTTAATAGGAAAAGAATTCTCAGTAACAATTCAAACGCCTTGCTTTTGAGTAGGAAGTACTCAGAGCATTCTACGGAAATGGAGATATATCATTCTATCGAAGAACCAGATATGGAAGAAAAAGCAGTAAGGGTTAGAATTATTTATACCTGAAAGGAAGTTCGAGATACAGAATGTGATGTTAATTTTCTCGTATTTTATTATTCGTCTGTAAAAAAAGATTTGATTTTGTAGAAAACTACAAACAATACCAACAGCAGTCAAGTCTAGATACAGGAAATGGCTGCTAAATACAGAATACTGCCGAGAGAGAGAAGTCACCTGAAAATTCGGTGCCAGTTGGAACGTCCAGTAGTGTCTCCAATATTGGTCTGCCATATTGAGAATGGTGCAAATAGAACTACAGAAAATAATGACTACTTTACATTAGAGAAAATGGAGTGCTGAAGGCATAAGACTTATTGCTAAAATTGATCAATTTAAAACATTTATTTGAAGCCTATGTTTTACTTAAATATATAATATCATATTTCTAATACTCTGTACATAAATAAGTTACTATATGAAAACTTAGAAGTATTAAAACGAAAAACAAAAGGATTTGCTTGTGTGCTAACTGTAAAAGAAGGTATATTATTTTAATTTCAGCTCCTTACGTTAGTCTCATCTGTAAAGTAATACATAAAGCTTGTTACAATATGGATTGTAATGAAAGTATATTAGTGAAACAAAGAAAATTTAACTCCAATTTTAAAATGAAACACGTAGGGAAAGTTGAAGTTAAACTAACTATGAAAATATACAGAAGCCTATTAAATTTGGTTTGCATGCAAACAATTCTTCAACCAAGAAATAAGCAAAAAAATAATGCCCCTGACATTTTACAAAAGAAATATCATTCAGTTTGCTAGATGTTTTCACACATTAGAAATACGCATACTGCCTGCAAATGCCAGACTTATTTTGTAGCTTTGTAACCAGCAAGTTATTTCTAAATCAAAGTACTCTGAGGCAGTACTGAAAGACGGGGTCAAAATAATTTTCATGCTAGATAAATTCACAAATGTGATTTTTTTTAACGAGTTTTGATAACTTTTTTTCATTTAACATACACTAAAAACAAAACTGTGAATAATATAGATAATTCGCGTTTTTTCATTTAATTTGTGGCGAGAAATTTCAATAATTTCTAAGTCTATAAACCTTTTTGGAACTCTACAAATTCACCTGGTCCGAATTAATATTTTTCCGGAAGTAAACAATCGATAATGCGTACGCAGTCGCAGTACTAGCAGAGTATTTTGCTTCTAGTCTGTGTTTACAATTGATATATTGAGGTTACATTCCACAAAATACTTCTGTAATATGATTTAGAAAAAAGTGCATTCCACTTCTTCAGTTTGATACAGAATATTCATATTTTGATAAATACAATTAATTTCTGCACTGTTTCATATAGCGTAGTTTAATTCATGTGTTATCACCACTTCGTTTTGAGGGTTCAGACAGTAAACTAATAGACGGGGTCACATCATACCGTCTAAAAATAAATATATGGAGATGACGAACAGTATTCAAGATCAAAAGTCCATAAAATAATACAAAAATACGAGCAGAGCAAACGCGGACCTCCAAAACATGGGAGGAGGGATAAAGTACGAAGGAGTGAGCATTAATAATAATAATAATAATAATAATACTTTATTTATAGAAGGTAACCCGATTAGTGCAGGGCGAAGCACTAGTCTTCCTCAGGGCCTTCTTTATAACATATATACAATGTTTTATACATTAAAGACAATAATTACAAACATGAAAACAATAAAATATAAACACTTTGTTACAATCGAATAAAATTAAATATTGGCATTTCGTTGAAAGAAAAGGAAAACATAAATTTCATGTCAAACCAGTACGTTTCATAAGTAAAAAATTTTCAACACTCTTCAAATATTGCAACGGATTGGGAATTCCTAATACTAATAGGCAACTCGTTCCAATAATAACCCCCGAATATTGTTAAAGAATTTTTGAATAAATTTGTTTTATATTTGGTAAACGGAGTTCTGATTTGTCTCTATTGAGCGTAATGTGTATGATCCAGAACTTTGAAATTCAAAAAAATCATGCATATAATCCGGAGACATATGATGAAATATTTTGAACATTAGAATGCTTTTCTGTAAATATAGAAGTTCGTAAACTGTTAACCAGCCTAAAATGTTAAACAATGGCATTGAAGGTGCATCATATTTTTCATTTAAAATAATCCTAGCTGCTCGTTTCTGAAGTTTGCTATCTCTATCGATGTGAGTTTGAGGAGAGCATTACGCTTCCAGACCGATCACACCCGCCTTGTGCTCCTTGCCATGATGGGAAATAACGGGAAAATCCGCCGTCAATTCGGTGTTTCTATGATAAATCAACCTGTACAATTAGTTGAAAATCTAAGGATTATCAGAATTTGACTCAATGATCGTGCTTGAGAATGCTCTTTCTTGAAAAGATTGCCATAGTATCGACCAGAACTAACCAAATGATGACTTTAAATGAAATTGCTAATATTGTTTCTATTTTCATCAGTTTGTTTCATAGATGTTTAACTCGTTAGAAATTGTTAGATACGGTTAGAGCATGCTCTTGCATATCGAATTAACTGAGAGATATTAACTTCGTATGCAGGTGATGAAAGTATATTGCTGTATCAGTAAGGGAAGTTTACGATAGGAAAGTTAAAGTCATCACTTTTATCATACAGCTTGGTTTTTGATTACAATTAACGTATTTTCCAAGTAAAATATAGGAGTGCTGAAAACAAGTGTGTCAGAATCTGTGGTATCTTTTAGGTAAAACTCACTAGGATATATCGTATCGACGTAGGAATGGAAATTACCATTCTTAATTGACAATATATATCCTTTAAAATAGCCTTATTAAAGGAATATGTAAAGGTTTGCGTTGTGAACATTGAGCTGGATTGAATGATAAATTGAACTAAGTACTAAGTAAAATACCTGATACGCCTTTTTGTCAAGTAAAAGAATTCTTGCTTCATCGGATACACACTATCATTGTGACCAAAATCTTAGCTTGATAAAAAAATATTTATATTTCCGATGTCTTTGTCCAAGATATATCAAAAAATACTTAATGTACTGGTTCAAATCGACGCAATCAGATTTTTTGGGAGTAAATGACGATGATCAAATAGTTTCATTCGTGGTAATTTATGCAAATAATTAAAACGCCTTCGGCGTTTACACAGTATCACGCAGACCACTCACATTATGAAACCAAAAAATCAGACAATTGTTTCTTTAATAAAAATATATTTCAAAACTTTCATATTTCAAAATTGTTTGTATTTACCCCATCCCTTTCCCACTTAATCGTAAGTGAAATTGAACAGCCACTTTCTTCCTAATTGTGTGATTGAACATGTTGAAAGTTGTCCGAAAAAATAATTTAAAATCTGCGTCTGAAAATGAAAGAAGCTTGACTTGTCTTTCGATGAATTCCCTGAGTACATTTTCATATTCCATGTCGTAATTAATTTTCAAGCCTGCTTATGCATACTGTATACAGGGAAATTCGCCCTCCGTTTTATTTTCGCCCCTTTCACCCTGTATTATATTTAATATTGGCCATTTTTTTAAACGGGAAAAATTCAAGGAATACGTGCTCAACATGACATCACGATTAAAACCAGGGCAAAATTGTTTGCAAGAGTGAAAAGACGAAAAATGCCAGTGTATATAGTATGTATGTGTCTAGGCTAATTGAAAGAAGTCTTCAGAGTTTATGTTTATAAAACATAGCGAGGAAGTGGCCTGAACAAGTTCAACCACAAGGGTATGTTGAGGCCACACTAGATGATCATTGTTTTACAAATGATTGATTGATGGTATATTGTTTAACGTCCCTCTCAGAGAATTTTTCACTCATATCGGAGACGTCACCGTATCCCGGTGAAGGGCGTCAAATTTTGACCTTTACTCGGTACTCAGGCCATTGAGCAGTGAGGGATCTTTATCGTGCCAACGCCTGCCGCACTGACACGAGCACTAGATTTTCCAACTCTCATCCGAAGGACTCGCAGCTTTCACTTCAAAGTGCCGAGCGCATGGCGAAGGAACAGTTGCTAGCCATTTTTTATCGACTTAGGTAGGAGTCGCGGCCGGTCCCGGTCACGGAGCGAGCGCTCTACCGACTGAGCTAGCCGGTGAACGGTGTTCTACAAATAAAGTGTTAGGAAAAGATTTTAATAACCTTCTTCTCTAGAGGAGAAGCAAAGACATAAAACGTCATAAAGAAAGACGATACTTGTTTGAAGTGTTAATTATTTTCTTTTCAAATCACGCCTCCTATGTAGGAATTATGTTCTATGTACCGAATGAACAGGATTGCTGGGAACCTCAACTTATATTCTCATACCATATACATAAGTTATATCTGTATGACGATTACTCTTGCAAAGTCCTGTACTTGTCGTAACAGACAATTTTACACAACTAAATACATGGTTTATAATAGTTAATATATAATTTGTCTTGAATACACAGGAAATACAAAATACTACCCAAAATGGCAGTACACATTGTATTAAAGTGTACATGTGTATTATTTATTCGGAGACTCAATAGAATGTTTAATTTTTATATCTTTCCTTCACAACGATTTTTGTATAATCAGGTGGAAGTTCTGTACCAAATCCATACTGCTTTTATTGTCAAAACTAGTTTGGCTAGCCAAGTGAAGACGAATTTCAAATCGCTTCAGCAAGTCGCACACATCAGGAGTATTTCAGGTTTAGCTAGGGATTCTCCCAAACATACTCGGCGGCCAGCGGAGAATGGCAGCCATCCGTCTGGTCTACTAGGCTTCATTTTTCCTTTTTCATCAAGATAACGATAAGGGTCAAATTTTTCTGGGTCTTTAAAGAAATTAGGATAGTGGTGAAGAGCCCAATCGTTTTTAATGAGCTATCATATTTTGGTATGTCATATCCCCCTGTTAAAAATAAGTAAATGCTTTTGTAAGTTAAGATCGTATTACTATTTGTGCATGAGATTCTCCAAGCATCACCTCAAAACTCGATAACAAAAAGTCACAATCGAAATGAAATTCGATGATGAGGGCCCCATTACTTGTATAGATAATTACCTACCAACTTGTGTATTACAGATCGTCATGTGCGGGATACCTAGCCCCACAACGCTTCCTAGTCTCATTGTTTCAAACATGCACGCCTCTGTGTAGTTCAGATTGCCACGGTCCTTCATTGATAGATACCCCGAGTCTTAAATGTAATCAGAAAAGAAGGATTATAAGCACAATGCTCCAAATTATCGAGAGAATTATCCTTGATAAATGTAAGAGTTAAGAGAATAAGTAGAATACTTTGTGTAGAAGACTTTGTGTTAATCGTTCGCCCTTGAAATTTCAAAGCTGAACCAGATTATGAAATATTCTTTTGTATCTATATTTTCAATAAATTAGAACAATTTCTTTTCGGTTTTTAAAGAACTTTAAGTTTATAGTTTTAATTTTTTGTGAAGATTTACCAATACACTTTTCTGTCGATTTCCTCTTGACATTTGGCCTGCTGTGTCCGGGAAATCTGCTCATGAAATATACAAACCAATTCATTGTGAATCTTGGGCAAGGCATATACAGATTCCAGCTATAGAAATTGGCAGCAATAATTTAAAGACACATAATAAATTCTCAATTGTGGTTTTGAAAAAACGAAAAACATTGATTTGAATGTGTAGCTTTTATTCTCATTTTATCACAAGAAGCTAAAGATATTTTGAATTGGCTTTAAGGAAGTTTTGGGTTTTTTTCTGCGTTTGTCATCAATTGCAAAATTGTACTAGCATTTTTAGTTGCAATATAAAATTGTACGCCACGTTATACCTGCTCAAGATTCTACTATTATATTAGTACCTACAAACTTGTTTTTTAAAGTTGTTTTTTTTTAAACTAAGGCTTTTCCTGTGCAGTTAATAATAAACATTAAATACCGATAGACAACAAATATATCCTTCCAGTCTGCTACATGTAGGGTGCTTGTAAATTAAATTCAAAACAGAACTTTTTTTTCAATAATCATATAATTCTGAGCTATAAGTAACAGTAAGTATTTTCGGGGATCACCTTCCCCTTGTTTTTTTTCATTCTTTATTTGCGTGTACAAGTATCACGACTGGTCTTTGTCTGACAAGGGGAGGGTATACAAAGGCTTTTGCATGGTTCTCAATCCTTATTAACTTCAAAACTTTACCCCCTACAGTCTTGGCAAATACTTATGCCCCTATAATATTTCTTGGCTGTTTGTCCTCAAAAACTTCAACTTCCACCATAACTATGGGTAAGGACTCATATATCTCATGATTTATCCCATGAATTTGATGTTTGCGTTTGACCTAACTTTTGAAAAACATTAACCTTGGCCATTACTTTTGATTGTTCATATGTTTCATGTTTCATGTGTGTATATGTATTTTTATAATGACATTTCACAGGGTATCGCCAGTTTTGACTTGTTTTACCTTATTGGAGTTTGACTTACTTTTCGAAAAAAAGTAAGCTTGGCAAAAATTTTGCATGGTCTGATATGTGTATTCCTGAGACAAGACCTTTTTTTTGGTTACTAACACTCTTCACCTCATAATCTTGATCTTTTAGTTTGTCCTATTTTTGAAAAAAAGTTTAACCTTGGCCATGAGCTACCATATTTCCGTGTTAAACACATCTTTTTCATTGTTTACCAGCGCATTATTTACATAATCATACATAGTCTAAGCCCCAATTTTCATATTCTGTCATTGATCAAGTTAACAATGTCTTGTCCAAATAACAAATATAAAATGTCAAAAAAAAAAGAAGTTTATAGCTTGTTTCGTTACAAAAATCTTTAATACAGTACTTTGTTTATTGGGTTATGCAAATAGCATGTAGATTCTAAATGTATTTCATGTCATTATTTTTTTTAGAAGATGCAGACCCCAAGAAGTATTGATGCAGAAGAGAAGTGGCTAGATACCAAGAATACAAAGAAAGGAAAGGAAAGAAAAAATTCATACCTACAATGAAATTCACATTTTCTTCGATGTGAACTGGTTATACATGTATTTTCAATATACTTCATATAAACGAACATATATTACTTTCTATAAAATTTTGATGCTTTTACCATGCACATTGACATTTTAAACTGTACATATTCAAACGTTGATGCTTTGAAAATACATTGAAATGTGTATATTTAATCTTTAAGGCAATGGATACAAATTGTTCCTTTGTATGATTATTTGAATTATTCATTTGACAAGACCATCCCTATATGGAAGGTCCCTTTAATTATTAACACTCTGTATAGCGTTCAACTCCCCACCGGAAGAAGAATTCTTTAAATCACTTTTGTGCATGTTCGCAGGATAATGTTAGTCTCTGTATTTATATCTAGTGGAAAACATAGTTTACAGTTTTTCTGAACCTGAACCCCAACAGAATAATAGCATTTTTATTTTTCATTTTCCCCTTCGAATATATAATTATCTCCAGTTATGATTCAAGGGCGAAAACGACTTCAGTTCATTATTCGACGTCGAATAATGACACTTTCTTCCGTGGAGACAGTTTCCTCACCCCAAGAATCTGCACATGCATTTTATATCATGTAAAATATATTATATTACACAGCTTTCCGAATTTATTTCCAAAACTTTTGCTATTCCTTTTTTTCTTTTTGTTTCCTTCTAAAAGCATTGAATAGTCAGAAGATTCCGCTTTGCCGTCTTTAAAGTATGGACGCTTCATTAAGTCAAATATCAAAATTTGAAACAGAAGGAAGTCAGTCATAAAGGGAAATTACGTGAATAGTTATAACCAATCTTTGACTTACGTCAAATAGGACATAAAGAAGAATCAAACATTGAGGGTTAAACATTGGCACCAACCACTTATTAAAGATTTTGTATTAATCTGTTTGAAAAGTGGTTATTTTTCAATGAGAGTCAAAATTTTATAGGACTCACAAATAAAAATAAAAATTACCCTAAGGGCTGTTTTTACAATTTTCCCTATCCTCTTTTTTACACAGTAGGCTAATCATCTTTTGGGAGATGGTTGGTTGTGTCATGTAGATGTGCAGTAAGGTTTCGGAATTTTGATTTTGCCTTGGGGGGTCAACTTCTGCGAAAAATGACGTTTTTTATGCAAAAAGCCCCGTCTTCACTGCCCTCTACATTTTAACTGCATTCTCTTTTGGGAGATGGTCTGTTTGTCATGTGAATGTGCATATAGGTTTTGGAATTTTGATTTTGCCCGGCGGGGTCAAATGCGGGTCGAAAAATGACCATTTTTTTCCAGTCTGAAATATGCACTCCTCTTACATTTTACACTGCTAAATCTTTTGGGAAATACTTTGAAATAATGAAAATTTATGAGTAATGTTCTGAATTTTGATATTGCCCCGGGGGTATTAATCAGTACTTAAAAAGCTTGTCTTCCCTGATGTCCTCTTACATTATACACAGTAGGTTAATCATCTTTTTGATTATGGTGGTGTCATGTAGATGTGCAGTAAGGTTTCGGAATTTTGAAAGTTCGGGGGGTCAAATGTCCGTCCGAAAAATGACGTTTTTTATGTCAAAATTTTCTTCCTTGAACTCCTCCTACATTTTACACAGTAGGCTAATCATCTTTTGGGAGATGGTTGGTGGTGTCATGAAGATGTGCAGTAATGTTTTGGAATTTTGATATTGCCCTGGGGGGTCAAATGGGGGTCGAAAAATGACGTTTTTTATGCAAGAAGCCCCGTCTTCCCTGAACTCCTCTTACATTTTACACAGTAGGCTAATCATCTTTTAGGAGATGGTTGGTGGTGTCATGTAGATGTGCTGTAAGGTTTTGGAATTTTGATTTTGCCCCGGGGGGTCAAATGGGGGTCGAAAAATGACGTTTTTTTAATGCAAAAAGCCCCCACTTCCCTGAACTCCTCTTACATTTTACACAGTAGGCTAATCATCTTTTGGGAGATGGTTGGTTTTGTCATGTAGATTTGCAGTAAGGTTTCAGAATTTCGATTTTGCCTCGGGGGGTCAAATGGGGGTTGAAAATTGACGTTTTTTATGCAAAAAGCCCCGTCTTCCCTGAACTCCTCTTACACTTTACACAGTAGGCTAATCATCTTTTAGGAGATGGTTGGTGGTGTCATGTAGATGTGCTGTAAGGTTTCGGAATTTTGATTTTGCCCCGGGGGGTCAAATAGGGGTAAAAAGAAATGACGTTTTTATGCAAAAAGCCCCGTCTTCCCTGAACTCCTCTTACATTTTACACAGTAGGCTAATCATCTTTTGGGAGATGGTTGGTGGTGTCATTTAGATGTGCAGTAAGGTTTTGAATTTTGATTTTGCCCTGGGAGGTCAAATGGGGGTGGAAAATTACATTTTTTGTGCAAAAAGCCCTGTCTTACCTGAAGTCCTCCTTAATGTTATCCAGAAGCCTAATCATCTTTTAGGAGAGTTAAATATCTTGAAAATTATGTAAAACATTAACGTTAAAGAGTAAAAAAACATTGCAAGCTGGGAAACATCTTGAATTTTTATGAGTAATTAATGTACAAATGTCAAATGTGAGAGTCATATCTCAATCCAATCAAAAGTTATAAGCAAATGCAACATTTTTGAAAAGTAGGTTAGGCTTCAAGGTCAAGGTCACAGAGTAAAAGTCATGATTCATTTGGAAAGATCTTATCACAGGTAATAATATACATGCATTATAATATGAATGCCCTAACTTTTCTCTTTCAAAATGATAAATTTATAACAATTTAATTTTTTTGCAAGTAGGTCAAACTTCTAGGTCATATGAAAAAAAAAAACCCATGCCATTCTCACAGGTAAATACTAGTACATAAGTTTAATATGAATGCCTTGTCTCTTCTCATTCAGAAGATATGACCGTGATAACCAAGGTTAATTTTATGCAGACAGAAGAACAGTCTGACATACAAATGTACATATTACTATATGAATTGCAAGGGTAAAATTGGACCAGTGGTTCTAGAAAAGTTAAAAATGTAAAAAGTTTTTCAGACAAACAGATGGACAACATGTCACAACAGACGTTATATGACAAGGAAACCAGAAAAGCTCAAATGAGTGTTTTGAAAGGGTTACAATATGGTTGCAGTACTTGAAAAGCTGGATTTTTTTTTCATGCAGAGATATGCATGACCAACATATTCATGTTTTATATTTATACCCGAACTTTCTAAAGAAAGTTCGGGTATATTGTTGTTACTCATGTCCGTCCCTCCTTCTGTCTGTCCATCCCTCTGTCACACTTTTCTTCCCTGAACTCCTCCTACATTTTACACAGTAGCTTAATCATCTTTTGGGAGATGGTTTGTGGGGTCATGTAGATGTGCAGTAAGGTTTTGGAATTTCGATTTTGCCCCGGGGGGTCAAATGGGGGTCGAAAAATGACGTTTTTTGTCCAAAAAGCCCCGTCTTTCCTGAACTCTTTCTACATTTTACTCAGTAGGCTAACCAGGTTTTGGGAGATGGTTGGTGGGGTCATGTAGATGTGCAGTAAGGTTTTGGAATTTTGATTTTGCCCCAGGGGGTCAAATGGGGGTCGAAAAATAACGTTTTTTAAGCAAAAAGCTCCGTCTTCCCTGAACTCCTCTTACATTTTACTCAGTAGCCTAATAAGGTTTTGGAATTTTGATTTTGCCCCAGGGGGTCAAATGGGGGTCGAAAAATAACGTTTTTTAAGCAAAAAGCTCCGTCTTCCCTGAACTCCTCTTACATTTTACTCAGTAGCCTAACCAGCTTTTGGGAGATGGTTGGTGGGGTCATGTAGATGTGCAGTAAGGTTTTGGATTTTCGATTTTGCCCCGGGGGGTCAAATGGGGGTCGAAAAATGACGTTTTTTGTCCAAAAAGCCCCGTCTTCCCTGAACTCCTTCTACATTTTACTCAGTAGCCTAACCAGGTTTTGGGAGATGGTTGGAGGGGTCATGTAGATGTGCAGTAAGGTTTTGGAATTTTGATTTTGCCCCAGGGGGTCGAATGGGGGTCGAAAAATGACGTTTTTTAAGCAAAAAGCTCCGTCTTCCCTGAACTCCTCTTACATTTTACTCAGTAGCCTAATCAGCTTTTGGGAGATGGTTGGTGGGGTCATGTAGATGTGCACGGAAGTTAACGAATGTCGAATGAGCACCCGGGTGTCAATGGGGGGTCGAAAAATGAGGTTTTTTGTCCAAAAAGCCCCGTGTTCCCTGAACTCCTTCTACATTTTACTCAGTAGCCTAACCAGCTTTTGGGAGATGGTTGGTGGGGTCATGTAGATGTGCAGTAAGCTTTCGGAATTTTGATTTTGCCCCAGGGGGTCAAATGGGGGTCGAAAAATGACGTTTTTTAAGCAAAAAGCTCCGTCTTCCCTGAACTCCTCTTACATTTTACTCAGTAGCCTAATCATCTTTTGGGAGATGGTTGGTGGGGTCATGTAGATGTGCAGTAAGGTTTTGGAATTTCGATTTTGCCCCAGGGGGTCAAATGGGGGTCGAAAAATGACGTTTTTTGTCAAAAAAGCCCCGTCTTCCCTGAACTCCTTCTACATTTAACTCAGTAGCCTAACCAGCTTTTGGGAGAAGGTTGGTGGGGTCATGTAGATGTGCAGTAAGCTTTCAGAATTTTGATTTTGCCCCAGGGGGTCAAATGGGGGTCGAAAAATGACGTTTTTTTACCAAAAAGCTCCGTCTTCCCTGAACTCCTCTTACATTTTACTCAGTAGCCTAATCATCTTTTGGGAGATGGTTGGTAGGGGTCATGTAGATGTGCAGTAAGGTTTTGGATTTTAGATTTTGCCCTGGGGGGTCAAATGGGGGTCGAAAAATGACGTTTTTTATGCAAAAATCTCCATCTTCCCTGAACTCTTACATTTTATTCAGCAGCCTAATCATATTTTAGGAGATGGTTGGTGGGGTCATGCAGATGTGCAGGTAGGTTTCGGAGTTTTGATTTTGCCCCGGGGAGTCAAATAAGGGTCGAAAAATGATGTTTTTTATGGAGAAAGCCCCATCTTCCCTGAACTCCTCTTACATTTTATTCAGCATCCTAATCATCTTTGGGAGATGGTTGGTAGGGTCATGTAGATGTGCAGTTAGGTTTCGGAATTTTGATTTTGCCCGGGGGGTCAAATGAGGGTTGAAAAATGACGTTTTTTATGGAAAAGGCCCAGTCTTCCCTAAACTCCTTTTTTGTTTTAAACAGTGGTCTTATCATCTTTTGAGAGAGTTCACTCTTTTGAAATTTTGTTAAAACATCAAGGTCAAGGGGTAAAAAGTCATAGCATATGGGGGAGCCTCTTGTTATGGGTAATGTTCACTTGAAATGTGAAAGTCAAATCTCTTCTCAATGAAAAGGAAATACAACATTAATGAAAACTAAGTTAAACTTCATGGTCAAGGTCACAGAGTCAAAAAGTCATGATACATTTTGGAAGGTCTTATCACAGGTAATATGAATGCCCTTTCATTTATCTTTCAAAATGATCAATTCAAAGCAATTAATTTTTTAAGGAAATTAGGTCAAACTTCAAGATCATGGGTAATGAAAATCATAGTGTATTTAGAATGGTATTGTCCCATTTAATACTAATACACATGTTTAATATAAAAGTCCTATCTCTTCTCATTCAAAATATACGACCATGATGACCAAGGTTAAATTAATTGTGACAGATGGGCAGATTGACAAACAAATGAGATTTAATGTACCCTACCTTTAGCAAAAATAGGAACAATAAATGTCTTTGCTGTTCTTGAGAAGAAGATTTATGTTGGAACAAGATGTGTTTGTGAAACACTACCCGCCCGGCGGCAACAAAGTTAAAAAAATCTTCTTTTAGCATATTGATCACAGTCAAGGTCACAAAGTCATTGACCATGGTGTCATTCGAAAGAACTTAATCAGTGGAGTATGCCTACTAAATATGAAGTCCCTATCTCCTATGGTTCAAAAGTTGTGGCAAAAAGTGTAAAGAGCTATTTTTAGCATATCCGTCACAGTCAAGGTCACAAGATCATTGACCTTGCCGTCGTTTGAAAGGACTTAATCGGTGGAGTATGCATATCAAATATGAAGTCCCTATCTCCTATGGTTCAAAAGTTATGACAAACAGTGTAAAAAGCTATTTTTAGAATATAGGTCACAGTCAAGGTCACAAAGTCATTGACCATGGTGTCATTTGAAAGGACTCTATTAGTGGAGTATGCATACCAAATATGAAGTCCCTATCTCCTATGGTTCAAAAGTTATGACAAACAGTACGAAAAAAGCTATTTTTAGCATATAAGTCTTAGTCAAGGTCACAAGGTCATTGCCCTTGAAGTCATTTGAAAGGACTTTATTAGTGGAGTATGCTTACCAAATATGAAGTCTCTATCCCTTATTGTTCAAAAGTTATGGCCAAGGTTAAAGTTGACAAACAGACAAACAGATAAACAGACAAACAGACAAACAGACAGGACAAAAACAATATACGCCCGGGATCTATCGATCCGGGCGCTTAAAAAGTGCCCTGCATATTTAAATGTAAATTGGTTGAAATTAGCTCAGTGGTTCTTAAGAAGTTAATGTGAAAAGTTTGCAGATAAACAGATGGACAACAGAAATCAGTACATTTCAGAAAACAGTATGCTTATAAATAGTTAATCAAGGTGCTTTGGGTAGCAAAATAAAGCTTAACTGGTATATCTAATTCATCCGCAGAGCTTAGTATATTTCAATATGCACAACCTTTTCAACTCTTATAATTATTTTTTAAAATTTATATCACCATGTCTCATTCAAGGGAGAACTAGAGATGTGATCAGATGTATATCTGTTGAATATAAAATATGTACATGTATTCTGTGTTTTTTTTTAGTAATTTGTTTGTTTGTTGTGACAGCAACTGTTATGGCAGCTTTTGGCAAAGGTTGAAGTTTCTCAAATGTAAGTCAAACTCCAAGGTCAAGGTCAAAGGGTCTAAATTGTTGGTATCAAAGGGAAAGTCTTGTCACAAGGAATACAAATGTGAAAAAAGGGAGAAATCCCTAGAACTTCCTCACCTGTTCAAAAGTTATTGCCAAGGTTAAAGTTAAATTGGATTCAACTCTAAGGTCTAGGTCAAAAATAATTATACCTGTTGAAAGTTCACAATGATTACACATGTAAGAGCATGAAAGTCCTAGCACCACCTGTTCAAAACTTACGCCAAGTTCAAGGTATTTTTCTGTAAAATTGGGTCAAACTCCAAGGTCAAGAGATCAAGAGGTCAAAATTGGTGGTACCCATTAAAAGGTTTTGCCAAAAGAAATTTACCTATGAAATATTGAAGCCATGTGTATAGCCCAATCCACTTAAAAAATATGGGCAAGGTTAAAGTTTCCGTGGACAAACAAAAATACATAAACATAGGAAACAAAATATGTATAAATAGTCAAATGAAAAAAAAATTCTACTATTATGGAGTCAGAAGATCAATTGTCATTTCAGGTACAGGGAGTCAGTGGCTAGGGAGATCAGACCCCCCCCCTGGAATTAGCAGTTATTTAAATAAGACTAAATATGTACTGTAGAGAATAAAAATGACTTTGGACATCCTCCCCCTTAGAAAACAGGGACTCCACCATCATTGTTTTTATTATTATTTTTTATTTCCATCTCAGGAAATCTTGGGCTGATTTTTTTGACTGAGGAGTGACACCCCCCCTTTCTGAAAAAAAAAATTCTGGATCTGCGTCTGTTATATATTGAATGTCCGCAACGGGAGATAACTTGACAATGTGAAATTTGTCGAATGTGGCATGCGATGATCTTTGACCATGTTGACCCTTTTTGAACTTCAACCTAACCATTTGCATTTATTTATTTTTATGCAATCTATACTAAATCTTGTACTTACCGAATGTCATAGGTCGTGACAACGAATTCATGAAATATAATCCATATAATCCAATTAAAACACAAATGATTTTAACTGACCACACTGCATCGTCAGCATACATGTGCTAAATAATCTCATTCGACAAACCTTTGCTGATTCCGTTGCCAGTATGAAGTGGCCGAGGTGTGCCGAGAGGTGATATCTATAAATATGATAATGGGTGACGCAAACCCAATGTGAATGTAAAAAATAAAACTTTTTAGTACAAGAACAAATTTCAAACTATCATAATAAATTAAACTATGTTTTTTAAAAAAAGTGAGAGTGAGAGAGAGAGAGAGAGAGAGAGTGTGTGTGTGTGTGGGGGGGGGGGGGGATAGGCATTGACAAATTAATCGGGTTGTATTTTCAATGGGTTTTTTTCCCGACCAAATACTAAAATCAGTTTGCACATTTTGATAAATTCATCAAAAACGCTTTGTACTAAAATAATATTTTATGTCGCTGAGAAAGTAAATTTAAAAAGTTCCAAATTATGGGAAAATTATTTATTTGAATCTAATTAAGTAATTTACTTCAGTCATTAATTAAATTCTGTTATTTCAGACTGGTTATGAATTAAGTATTTTAAAATACATATGTGAGGCTCAGAGTTGATATGGTCATCTGAAAATTTTATGTTCAATTTGACGAACACATGTACGGTGATAATTATAGAATTATTTTGACTTCTTCCTTGGAAAGTCCAATATGAATGAGTGTATATTAAGGGGCAAACACCTTAGTGCGGGTATTACTGTCTCATGACAGCATCTAGTTTCTTTAGTAATTTGTTTGTTTGTTGTGAATACATATCTCATTGGAATTTTTCCGTCATATGGAGACACCACCAAATAATAATGAAGACAAGATGTGTTTGTGAAACACTGATGTCCCTGTCTGGTAGCCTATGGCGAAGGTTGAAGTTTCTCAAATATATGTCAAACTCAAAGGTCAAGGTCAAAAGGTTCAGTTGTTGGTATCAGAAAAAAGTCTTGTCACAAGGAATGCACATGTGAAATAAGTAATCCCTAGTACTTCCTCTTCAAAAGTTAATAGCCAAGGTTAATTTTTTAAGTGGTTCAAACTCTACGGTCAAGGTCAAACATATTTATACCTGTTGACAGTTCACAATGAATACACATGTTAAGCATGAAAGCCCTAGCACCTACTGATCAAAATTTAGGCCAAGTTTAAAGTTGGGTATTTTTCTTGTAAAAATGTGTATTCTAGGTCAAATGATCAGAGGTAAAAATTAACGGTACCCAAATAAAAGGTCTTAATTGTCACAAGAATTAAACCTATAAAATGTGGAAGCCAATTGTATAGCCCATCCCACTTAAAACTTATGGGCAAGGTTATAATTTCTGCAGACAAATATACAGACATAATATAAACACAAGAAACAAAATATGTACATAATTAGTCAAATGGAAAAAAATATACTATTTAATTGGAATCACAAAATAGATTGTTATTTCAGGGATAGGGAGTGGGTAGGGAGATTGGAACCCCCCCCCCTGGAATTTCCTTTGTTATTCAAACAAGACTATATACTGAAGCAAATAAAAAATGATTCTGGACATCCTCCCCCTAACTAAGAAAACATTGGGTTTTTTTTGTCTATTTGTTTTCAGTGTATGATTTTTTTCTCCTGCTCGTCAGGAAATTCTAGGCATGAATATTTTGACTGAGATGTAAACCCCCCTCCCTACTCCCGAAAAAAATTCTGGATCCGCACCAGTATTGGCAGTAACTGAATGTCACATCGACAAGGGGAGATAACTTCACAATATGAAATTCGTCTAGTGTGGCATGCGATGATCTTTGACCCTTTTTGAACTTTAACCTAATCGTTTGGGTTTATTTTACCCCCACTATACTTAAACCTGTACTTACCGACCTCCATAGGTCCTGTAAACTTCATGAAATATAAATCCAATTATAACACAAAATGAATTAATCCAAAGCACACCATTCTGCAGCATGTTATAATGATATTCCATTCGGAAAACCTCCGTGCCATCGATTCCGTCACCTTATCAGATGAAATGGGAATCGGCCGAGGTGTACCGAATGGAGTTTAATATAAAAATATGATAATGGGTGACACAACGTGATGTGATGTAGAATTTACATGTCAAGAACAAATTTTAAATTAATTCATAACAAGCACTGTTTTAACAAAACTGTTCCATCTAGCCTATTCCAAAAGTATCTACTGTGTGATTGTGGTGTCGGGAGGGGGGGGGGATTAGTAAATTTAAAAAGGTCCTAATATGAGCAAAACATTTATCAAAATCTAATTTACATTATGAATAGAATTCAAACTGGTATATAATGAATTAAGCATGTAAAATAAATATAAGAGGTTCTGAGTTATAGGTCACAGGGATAATTTCATACCCAATTTTATGAATACATATGTAAATTACAGGCACGTAGCAACCGGGGGGGGAGGGGGGGGGGGGCTGCCCTTTTTTTCCCAACATTACCTGTACTATAAAAAAATGTCCATTAAAAAGATGGTTGCCCCCTCCTCCCACTTTTAACCACAGTATATACATTGCAAGGAAATATGGGAAAAATTGGAAGTGAAAGTAATTTTGCCATGAAAAAAAAGTGGCCACCACCTCCCACCCCCACCCCCACCCCCCATTTCATTTTTTTTCCTTATTAATTTTTTTAGGTTAGTAAAAAAAAATTTCTCAGGTTTCCCCCCCCCCCCACTTTCAAAAACGATGCTACGTGCCTGAATTATATAGAATTATTTTGACTTTTTCCTTGGTAAGCCGCCCGTAGGATTGTGTATTTAGAGGCAAACACCTCAGTGCGGGTATTACTGTCTCATGACAGCATCTAGTTTATGTTTATCAGAGGTTTTGGTAAATTATCAAACTTAATTTTCTTTAAAAATCTAAATTTCCCGAGAAATGATTTATATGCTTCCTTAACATACCCGCGTAGGTAAGATATTGATACAGCTGACAGAAGATCGTCATTACATATTTCTAGCAAGTACATGAAATACAAGATCAATATACATCTTACCATGCATCCGGAATTAAAGTTGTCAATTAAAATAACAAATATCGATTGAATCGATCTGAAGTAAAGTATTAAAATCAATCTGATTCCATAAAGTAAGAAAATCTTGGGATGAGAAATACTTACTTTATATCGTGCAAGAGTAATTGAAACCATGCATAAAAATTAGTACAGTGCAACTTATTTGCCCATGATTAGTCACTCATACGTATTGGCATACGTACATTCAGTTATACGTATTGTCAAGTTAAACACTAATTTTCCTGTACAAAATTAAACACTCGCACATGGCTCTCATATGCCTGCAAAACTTGTTGTTTTTGATTGGTTATGCTCGCCAGTCAGAATACAATACGTAAAAGGATGCATAACATTTATATAGTAATAATACAATTTAATTACAACTTTGTCATTAACACCAATAATCTAAGTATCAAATAAATTATATTATCAATTGAATACAATAGTACGACATGATCTAACTGCAACAAGAGATTAGGTATGTAAATTCCGAATTTGAACCCCTTTTCTTCTATTTAAAAAGTAGAGACTCGTTTCATTGGTGATAGTTTTCAACCAAGAATGCTTATAATGCTTAATTTATAACCATCATCAATATGTTTATACCCGCACTTTCTAAAGAAAGTTCGGGTATATTGTTGTTACTCATGTCCGTCCGCTCGTCCGTCCGTCCGTCTGTCACACTTTTCTTCACTGAACTCCTCCTACATTTTACATAGTAGCCTAGTCATCTTTTGGGAGATGGTTGATGGTGTCATGTAGATGTGCAGTAAGGTTTCGGAATTTTGATTTTGCCCTGGGGGGTCAAATTGGGGTCGAAAAATGACGTTTTTTGTACAAAAAGCTCCATCTTCCCTGAACTCCTCCTACATTTTACATAGTAGCCTAATCATTTTTTTTTTTGGGAGATGGTTGGTGGTATCATGTAGATGTGCAGTAAGGTTTTGGAATTTAGATTTTGCCCTAGGGGTCAAATGGGGGTCGAAAAATGACGTTTTTTTATGCAAAAAGCCACGTCTTCCTTGAACTCCTCGTACATTTTACACAGTAGCCTAGTCAGCTTTTGGGAGATGGTTGTTGGTGTCATGTAGATGTGCAGTAAGGTTTCGGAATTTTTGATTTTGCCGGGGGGGGGGGGGGGTCAAATGGGGGTTGAAAAGTGATGTTTTTTTTTGCAAAAAGCCCCCTCTTTCCTGAACTCCTTCTACATGTACATTTTACACATCAGCATTATCATCTTTCAGGGGAGTTAAATATTTTAATAATAATAATAATAATAATAATAATACTTTATTTAAAGAGGGTGACTCAAATAGTGCGAGCACTATTCTTCCTTGATGCCCTCTATAAAAATATATATATAAAACACAAAGATAAATAGTACATTCAACAATGTTCAACAGTATGACTCGATATACAATAATAAAACATGCATCATTTCATTAATAATACAGTCCACATATATATACAATTATATAATAATTTAAGTTGATCGTTGGTCTATTATAAATTTTCTTGACTTGATTTTAAAATTTGAAGTGATGGAGACATTCTTACATTTAAAGGTAAATTGTTCCACAATACTGCACCTGAATATTGAAAAGAATTTTGAAATATTTTGGTTTTGAGCTTTGGAACACTTAAGTCAAAATTATATTCAGATCTTTAGATGGTACGAATTGGTTGATTGGTAGTTGAACATTTCAGACAGGTAATTTGGACTTGCACCGTAAAGCGTTTTGTACACTAATACTAACTTATTTACAGTCAATCAAGTTTTTCAAATAAGGGTTTTGATGGCGTGTCATATGCAGCATCTAAGATACAGCGAGCTGCCCGTTTTTGTAACTTAAGAATCCTCTCGAGGCTAGAGGCTGATGCATTTCCCCAAATTGTTAAACAGTATTCAATTGATAGCATTATATAAGCATTATAGAATAACTTTCTAGTGTTTAATGGAAGATATTTCTTAATTCTTCGTAATACAGATATCTTTCCCGATACAGATTTACAAACAGCATCGATATGTGTATTAAAGTTAAGTGAATTATCAATATGAATTCCAAGTAATTTTTCATGTGTGACACTCTCAAGAAAATGATCTGAGATTTTTAATTTTAGATTTTGGTTTGTCTGTTTTGATCGTCTCTGATGTGTGCCTATCAACATGCATTTTGTTTTACTAGTGTTCAGAATCATCTGATTCTGAGAACACCGTGTTTTTATATTACTTATATCCGAAGATAAGATGTTTTGAATGGAAGAAACATTACTGTCAGAAAAGTGAAGAGTAGCGTCATCCGCAAATAAGTCTATGCTTGATTTCTCTATGAATAATGGGAGATCATTGATGTAAAATAAGAAAAGAAGTGGACCTAAAATTGCTCCCTGTGGCACTCCCGCTGTGACTAACTGTTTTTCAGATTTTATATTTCCAAGTTGAACAATCTGAAACCTACAGTTTAAATATGAGTCAAACCATTGTATTGCTTTGCGGTCAAAATTGTAGCAACGTAGGTTTTTAATTAAAATATCATGATTCACAAGATCAAAAGCCTTGCTAAAATCAAGAAAGGTTACGCCGACAAGTTCGCCAGTATATATTGCTTGTAGCCATTCCTCAATTGGTTTAGTAAGCGCGGTTTGGCACGACTGTGATTCTCTGAAACCTGATTGTGATTTGCAAAGTAAATCAAAATCTGATAAGAATCATGTTTTTCAACTAGTTTCGACAAAGTGGGGAGGATAGATATTGGCCTATAATTACTAGGATCAAGTCCATCTCCTTTCTTGTATATCGGTGTTACCTTTGCAGATTTCAATTCATTTGGATTGATTGATTGATTTATATTGTTTAACGCCGAGGCAGCAATATTTCAGCCATATTTCGGCGGACAGTTCATTTGGAAATATTCCTGTAGAAATACTGACATTGATTAAGTGGGTGATAGATTTGTATACCGCTGGTGCAGCATGTTTAAGCAAGCGTGGACCTATGGTATCGATACCAGCTAATTTATTTACATCAAGTTTGTTTAATAAAGCTAACACGTCATTTTCTTGTATTAGGGGAATGTTTAATTTATCACCATAATCAAGCTTGGTTTTTGTAATCTAATTTCTCGTAGTCAAAATCTTTCCGTTCGGTATTTGAGATTAATTTTTCCGATATACCTGTGAAATGATTGTTAAAAATCTCAATTTCTTGCGTGTCCTCGGTGGAGTTATTATTGTCAGAAATTTTGACAATTAGGTAAAACATTAAAGGGTAAAACATCATTGCATGCTGGGAAACATCTTGAATTCTTATGAGTAATTAATGTACATGTCATATCATATGTGAAAGTCATATCTCTTCTCAATCAAAAGTTATAAGTAAATGCTACATTTTTTAAAAGAAAGTTAAGCTTCAAGGTCACAAAGTCAAAAGTCACGATTTATTTGGAAAGGTCTTATCACAGGTAATAATATATGCATGTAAATTATGAATGCCTTAACTATTCTCTTTCAAAATGATAAATTGAAAACATGTAATTTTTTTTTGCAAGTAGGTCAAACTTCACGGTCAAGGTAAAAAAATAATCATGCCATTGTCACAGGTAAATACAAATATATATGTTCAATATGAATTCCTTGTCTCTTCTCATTCAATAGATATGACCGTGATGACCAAGGTTAAATTTATTGAGACAGATGAATAGACTGACATAGAAATGTACATATTTCTATGTGAATTGGTTAAAATTGGCCCAATGGTTAAAGAGAAGAAGTTAAAAATGTAAATACTTTCCAGACAAACAGATATGGACAACAGACATAATGTGAAAAGGAAACAAGAAAAGCTCAAATGAGTATTTTGAAAGGGTTATCATGGTAACAGTATTTGAAAATTTTTTTGCAATTTTTTGAGAAGCTGAAAATGTACATGTATGACATGTATCCATTGTTGAAAAAAATGAACATTTCAGAAAACAGTATGATTGTATATAGTCAAACAAGGTGTTTTGAGCAGCAAAATAAAGCTAGTAAACATATCAGAGCTAGTTCAACCACAGAACTTACTCAATTTTAAGATGCACAACCTATTCAACTCTAATAATAATAATAATTTTAAAAATATTTATATCATCATTTCTGATTCAAGGGAGAACAAGAGATATGACCAACATGTTCATGTTTTATGTTTTTTTTTAGTAATTTATTTGTTTATTGTGAAAACATCTCTCTCAGGAATACACATGTGAAATAAGAAATACCTAGTACTTCCTGTTCAAAAAGTAAATAGCCAAGGTTAAAATTTTTTTTAAGTGGGTCAAACTCTATGGTCAAGGTCAAACATATTTATACCTGTTAAAAGTTCACAATGAATACAGATGTTAAGCATAAAAGCTCTAGCACCTACTGATCAAAACTTAGGTCAAGTTTAGAGTTTTGTATTTTTTTTTGTAAAAATGGGTAAAAATCCAAGGTCAAGAGGTCAAAATTGGTGGTACCCAAATAAAAGGTCTTATGTCCCAAGGAATTAACCTATGAAATATGGAAGCCATGTGCATAGCCCATCCCACTTAAAACTTAACTTATTGGCAAGATTAAAGTTTCTGCGGACAAATAGACAGACATAATATAACACAAGAAATAAAATATGTATATATTTATATATAGTCAAATGGAAAAAAAAATCTATTATTTTGGAGTCACAAGATCTATTGTAATTTCAGAGACAGGGAGTGGCTAGGGAGATTGTAACCCCCCTTCTTTGGAATTTGCATTGTTATTTGAATTAGACTGTACATATACTGAAGCAAATAAAAATGACTTTGGACATACTCCCCCCTAGAAAAATTGACCCCACTATCATTGTTTTTATTTTGTTGATTTCTTTTAAGTTATTTTTTTTCTTTGCTTGTCATAAAATTCTGGGTTGGAATTTGTTTGACCGAGGTGTAACCCCCCCCCCTCCCCCGAAAAAAATCTGGATCTACTCCAGTAGCTAAATGTCACATCAACAACGGGAGATAACTTCACAATGTGAAATATTCGTCCACTGTGGCATGCGATGATCTTTGACCCTTTTTTAACTTTAACCTTATCTGCGGTTTATTTTACTCCTATCTATACTTAAATTTGTACTAACCGACTGTCATAGATCCTGTGAACTTCATGATATATAATCCAATTAAACCGCAAAATGAATTATTTCAATACACACCAAACTGAACCATGTGCTTATAATCCCTTCGGGAAAATCATCTTATCAGATGAAGTGGGAATCGCCCAAGGTGTGCCGAGTGATGCTTAATCTAAAAATTTGATAATGGCTGACGCAACAAAATGTGATGTAGAAATTTCCCAAATGGTGTTTACATAACATGTAAACATGTATAGTACAAGAACATATTCTAAAGTTATTCATAAAAACGGCAGGCGCTTAGCCAGGCGTACTTTTGTACGCAAAAACATCCACATCATTTTCAAAAAAAAAAAATAGGAAAGAAAGAAAAAAAGAAAGGAGAAGAGAGCGAGACATGCGTAATATTGAAATGCGTACTCACATTTTTTTCAAAATATTAGTAAATAATTTTAAACAAGAGAGGCCCATGGGCCATATCGCTCACCTGAGAAGCTTCGACCATTCTGATCTTTACCAGATTTCCCCTTTGTAATACATAATGTTACCCGACCCTACCCCACTGATATAATTTAGACAATTTGAAATGTACACTACCACAGGATGCTTTGATTCCCAATTGTAAAACTTTAATTCCCCATGGTGGCCCCGCTCTACCCCCAGGGGTCATGATTTGATCACTTTAGAATCTACACTACCCCAGGAAGCTTCCACATGTTTCAGCTTTTCTGGCCCAGTGGTTCTTGAGAAGAAGATCTTTAAAAGATTTTTCCTATATATTTCTATATAAAACTTTGATTCCCCAAAGAGACCCTGCCCTACCCCTGGGGGTCATGATTTGGACAATTTAGAATCGACACTACCCCAGGATGCCTGCACATAAGTTTCTGCTTTTCTGGCCCACTGGTTCTTGAGAAGATTTTCAAAGATATTACCAATATATTTCTATGTAAAACTTTGATTCCCCATTATGACCCCGCCCTATCC
The DNA here is from genome assembly GCF_032062105.1 of Saccostrea cuccullata. Taxonomy (NCBI): domain Eukaryota; kingdom Metazoa; phylum Mollusca; class Bivalvia; order Ostreida; family Ostreidae; genus Saccostrea; species Saccostrea cuccullata. The sequence continues at coordinate 85,210 of NW_026934202.1, read as the reverse complement.
CCGGGGGTCATAATTGGAACAATTTGGATTCTACACTACCCCAGGATGCTTCCACATATGTTTCAAATTTTCTGGCTCAGTGGTTCTTGAGAAGAAGATTTTTAAAGATTTTACCTATATATTTCTATGTTAAACTTTGATTCCTCATTGTGGCCCCGCCCTTACCCCGGGGGTCATGATTTGAACAATTTAGAATCTACACTACCCCAGGATGCTTCCACATAAGTTTCAGCATTTCTGGCTCAGTGGTTTTTGAGAAGAAGATTTTTTAATGACCCCACCTTTTTTGTCTTATCTTGATTATCTCCACTTGTGATGAGACTTGGCCCCTCATTTTTACAATTTAAATTTCCTTTTACCCAAGGATGCTTTGTACCAAGTTTCGTAAAAATTGGCACAGTAGTTCTTGAGAAGAAGTCAAAAATGTGAAAAGTTTACAGACGGACAGACGGACGGACGGACGACGGACAAAATGTGATCAGAAAAGCTCACTTGAGCCTTCGGCTCATGTGCGCTAAAAATAAAAAATAAACTTAGAGACAATTTAGAATTAACGATATAAAAAATAAGTGAAACAGTTTTGGGGGGAAAATACGATATTATAGACCTTCCTGAATTCAAAAGATTTTCCCGGATTTCGAACTATCGAAAATTGCTGATTTTTTTTTAAGTGTAATAAATAATTACATTCTTAAAGAGTTTCTCTATTGTAGATGTCACACAATGAAACCCCGGTCGGTTCCCTTAAAAGTAACAATGATTTTATTTAATGCCAAAAATTTCAATTTCTCTTAATAGAAATTACCTTCCAACTGCAATGCTTAACTTATGTAACGATACCCACCCCCACCCCCCTCAATTTTAACCTCAGTAATATCGGATTCATGAGAGACTTCAAAAATCATTATTCATCTTTATATTTGAACATCAAAAATCGAAAAATTGGTAAAATTCAGTTTAACCTTTAAAAAACTATTGATAAGCAGTTGCGGATTAAAGGGGGGCGCACCCCCTAAAATTGTAAAAGTTAGCATAAACATAGTTTTGTTGACAAAATTAATGTTTAAAACGTCTACTCGCAGTACTTGGTAGACCTCATTTTTACCCTACAAAACCTCTAGAATCCATGCGCTTCCAGGGCTTCGCCCCCTGGCCCCCACCAAGCCTCAAGGCGGCCCCCAGCCCCCTGCCTAAATCTTGCACCCCCCTAACTTCAATTTCTGGATCCGCTCCTGATAAGGCATCCGTAACACTTTCTTAAAACCAGTACTGTATATTTTACATGTTTTTATAATTGTTGTAAAAAGTTTAAGATACCAGATTTGTAAATTTTTAGGAACATTCATTTTAAAATGTATACAATGTTCATAGGAAATGTGCAAGAAAATCCGTTGAAAAGAATTCTTCTGTCTTTGTTATTTTTAATCGTTGGAGGTGTATTTTTAATATTAATGTAAGCCTGACTATCAGTCAATAACGTGGTCTGTCTAAACCAATCAAGCATTCAAACCAACTACCGTATGTTACCATACGTATTTTGTGGAGCTTTAAGTCTAAAATTGTTTTAGTGGGTTCGCTTTTGGACAGATCTTTTCTCATTTTTAAGTACCTATCCGCTTTTTATACAAGGAAAAAACAATCCTTAAATCTGGCTGCATAACAAGCAGAAAAAGTGTAAGAAAAATGCTTTCAGAAGGGTCAAACATGCACATCGAAATTGTCGAAAATTCACCTCCCCCATTGGGGGCCTTAAGGCCACCCACAAACCCCCAGCATATCCAGGCGTCCACATCAAATGTACCCTGGCTACGCCCCTGAACGGTAAAACTATATACTTTTCCATCTAGCCTATTTAAGAAAACGTACGAGTCGTGTGTTTGTGGTGTCGGGGGTGGTGGGAGAGGGGGGCTCCTATTTTGAGCAAAACATTTATCAAAATCTAATTTACATCATTAGTTAAATTCTGTTTTTTTCAGACTGGTAATGAATAAAGCATATAAAATACATATAAGAGGTTCTGAGTCATAGATCACATGGGTCACAGGGTCTGGGATTTTCATTCTCAATTTGAAGAATACATGTTCTGTGTAAATTATAGAATTATTTTGACTTTTTCCTTGGAAAGCCCAATATATACGAGTGTGTATTTAGAGGCAAACTTCGTAGTGCGGGCATTACTGTCTCATGACAGCATCTCGTAGATATAACTATGCATGGGGACCACTTTATGGTGTTAAAGTTAAAAATTTTACAACACTTCCTCAATTGATAAGAATAACGAGAAACAGATAATTCTTAATTATTTTTTTATTGGGAAATATCGCACTTTCTAAGAAGAACCCAATCAAAAAATCAAAAAGATGCTTGCAATCATATGGATAATAGAAGTGATTTGTATGATTTTTCTGCATGGAATTTCAATAATTCAGAAAGTATTTCTTTTCACCTTTTACACCAGTTTTATTTTTTAGAAACAACAGGGCAAGATTTATATGAAAACCATTGATACCTTGTTCTTTCTTTTGTCAAGGTGTAATGATGATAATCTTATGGTTGTCATAGCAATGACCTATGTTCATAAAAATGTCTCTGACTGCATTAATAACAGAAAGGAAATATCTCAAAAACTTGACGATTTTAGCTATTTTTCAAAACATAGATGTGTTTTGTTGCAAAGAAGAGGTCATCAGTAAATTAACATGAAACATCCTGTTCATAATTTAATTCGAGCGCAGATACGTATCCAGTTTTCATTTAGATCGGACTTGTCAAACCGCACGTGGCATTCGGTGCGTAATATACTCTGACGTCACATGACGTCGTTTGTATTGTTGCTTTACTAAACCGATACCTGAACGGGCCTATTTCAATCAGTTTATGACTATTTTTCTGTAATGAACAGATACATTTCGATAACTTTTGAAGGAGATAGAGACTTTACATTTGGTATGCATACTCCATTAATTAATTGCTTTCAAATTACACCAAGTACAATGATCCAGTAAATTGACTGTGACCTACTGTAAATCTGTTTAATTCCACGGTGTTTAAATTTCACGATGTCTCAAAAAGTACCATTCACGATGGTTTTAATTTCACGCAACTAGAAATTAATTTAATTTTCGCATAAGCATTTAAAAGTTTTTAAAAGAAATGATGACCTTCGCTATGGATTTAACTTCGCGGAAAAATGGTGAATCGCGAACATAGTGAAAATTAAACCATCGTGATTATTTACCAATCTACAGTATTTGATAAAAATTAATCTTTAGAACTTTGTTTCCGCCGGGTGCATAGTGTTATACAAACACATCTTGTTTAAATTGTATATAATTGATTTACTTAAAACAAGCATTTATTTACTGAATCCAGGAGATTTCAGAGCAGTTCAAGTACAAATAATTACTTAAATATGGTAGTCTAATCACTATCGAGATTGATTTCTTGAAATATAAGTAAGATCGACAAAAGAGTCTTCTCACTGTACATGCTGTTAGTAAATATTCATATAACTGTGTTCAAATACTTAATAATGTTGTTTTTATGCCGCCACTTGTCAAAAGATAGGATTCAATACATTGGTCATGAAGATACAAAGTAATGGGTACATTTTTTCCTTCAGTTAAATTTATGCACCTTATCGTGTTATAAATTGCATATAAAGTTACACATTGTTGATGCATGGTGTTGTAACTTTGATAACTATACATGTATGTATGTATGCATTATGTTGCAGTACTTTAAGCCATTTGGATATCCATATGATATTAAATAATAAGTTTCTATCAAATCCCAATGCTGTTTCTTTACATAATAAAGGGGTCCTGACCCTTTTCTATAAATTTCACTTGAGAAAATTTAAAATTTGTAAGATTGATTTTCAAAAACAACAATAACATTAGAGTCACATAGAAAATAGTTTGAAGTATGAAGCACTGCTTATTTTCTCAGAAATGATTTTTATGTCAGATCATGATATGAAAAAATTAAACATTGAGAACAGAAATATAAACGATTTATTATCACAACATTTAATTTAATATATGAGGTGCATATGAAAATAATACTTAGTATCATACCTATTAAAACTATGTTAGAAAACAACACGAAGCGATGTTTCCTAAGTCAGAAAATCACACAATGTTGTATGTTGTTGTAAGAAAAAAAACATCTTTTGGGAGGAGTTATCTTTCTTCATGTGAAAAAAGTTATACTAATAAAAATGCGGTATTGAGTACTTGAAACATTAAACCAGTTTTAAAGTGGTCCTTAAAAAGATACAGCCTATTCAATTTATAAGGCTTTTGATGTTGGGATTAAATGTTTTACTGTTAAATATAATAAAACAATTAAAAAGAAATTGGCAAAAGAAATGGAAAGTATTGTTTCCATCCACTGTAGATTTCAATAAGTCTCAATAAGATATATCTGATCAACAAAACTTTGAATAATAATCACAACTTGTACTTTCGAAGTTAACTCTATTTTGAGAGGGTCTATACCTTGCAGTGTTTAATGGTTTATGGTAAATTTTTGAGATCATCAATGTCGTAAAAATACCTTTCGACAAAATAGGTTCAATATTACATAAGGATGAGTCAATAATAATTTATGTAATGATGTAATTTAATGCAAAGAGTTCAACTTTAACAATGTCGGTAAAGACACTTGGACGTAAAAAAACTAATATTTGTAGAGTAGACATTTTAATGAATTAATGAAGAAATATTATTTCAGATCACTACAAAGCAACCAGATAACCACCATTGCAGACAACGCCTTTAATGGATTGCCAAATTTACAGACACTGTAAGTTTTTGATCATTTTTTTTTATTTGTCAGATTAAAAGAAAATTTTATTTATTAGCAAATTCGCAAATTTAATGTATCAGGGAATTTGCTTACAACATTTCAAGAAAAGATTGCGGATATTCATTGGATTTAGTAAAGGACAATAGATGTTGTCTCTGCAGGTCGGCGCATGTACTGAACATAAACAAACGTAGTAGATAATAAGTTGGTTATTTGACTCTATAGAATGCATGATGAAGTACACTGAATGTTTACTGCCAAGGGTGAAAAAATAACTTATACTTAATGTTTCTTTATACATAAAAAAACCACATCATGTACAATGTTTTTGGAGCTTTTTATATTTGAGGAGTGACAGGTGAAGTGATGTAGTAAGTCTTTCATTAACATGTTCAAACTCAAACAAGGATAAAAGTATTTTCTATACATTACTGCTCAAATTGTTTTCATGAACATAATGCTTGAATTTAGTACACGTACTTAAGAAACAAGTGTAAACTTATAGGGTTTAGAATAAGTGGTTTTTTGAACAATTTTAACCTGGAATATATTTGCTGTTCGTTATATCCATACCCGTCATTCATTTAAGAAGGATATGGAGATAAGAAAAACATTCAATATCAAAGTCCATTAACAATACAAAATAGGAGTTGAGCAAACATGATCCCCAAAAATTGAATCGATCTGAAGTCAAGTATTGAAATCAATCTGATGCCATAAAGAAAGAAAATCTTGGGATGAGGAATGTAGCAGATTCCTTATATTATACGGTGCAAGAGTAATTAAAAACAATTCATAAAATTGGTAAAGAGCAATTCATTTGCCCATTCCATGATTGTACACCCGTACGTATTGTCATACGTATATTCAGTCGTATGTATTTTCAAGTTAAAAATAAAGAGGTAGGGGCTCCATGGGGGAAAATCGGCCCCAGCTTAAAATTAAATTTATTTGTTTTTGGTTATGTGTTGTGGATATCTATTGTTTAGAAATATCATTAATTTGTCCGAGAATCTTAATTTAAGAAGATAATTAAAGAATTAATTAATCACAATTTTGTTAACGTAAGCGTTAGAAAGTAGCGTCATTAAGTAATAAACACACAGTAACTCATTACCTTCCTCTGAGGTCACTGAGATAAAACTACTTACTCATACTACTAACAATAATAAAACTTATTTGATAGGTTACAACCGCCAAAGAAGACGGTATGGTTTTAGCTTAATTGTGCCCTAAAAATGTAATGTCATCAAAAAGTTTTGAATTCGGCTTCAATATTAGTTAAGTATATAGCGGTGATAAATCAGGAAAGAATATAGCACAAAGAATTTCAATTCTGCAAATATGAAATTATTAATGTGATGCATTTCTGTATTTTTAACAGAAAAAGCCTCAAATTAGCCAATTTCAAGGGTAATTTTCCTTTAGAAAATAGTTTCCACAGCCATCGCGCACTTTTATTTTTTGATATGTTGTGCAAAAAACCATAAAAAATCACATATCTCAAAATCTTTGTGGGCGATGCCTGTGGACAATATTTACTGAAAGAAAATTTCATTGAAAATTGTTGTCTTCTGCTTCATTTGTAATAAATACGTGAAAATGCATAAGTTTATGACGTCACAATTAGCATTTAAAAACACATGTGAGAAAAATGATTTGTATGATTTTTCTGCATGGAATTTCAATAATTCAGAAAGCATTTGTTTTCACCTTTTACACCAGTTTTATTTTTTAGAAACAACAGGGCAAGATTTATATGAAAACCATTGATACCTTGTTCTTTCTTTTGTCAAGGTGTAATGATGATAATCTTATGGTTGTCATAGGAATGACCTATGTTCATAAAAATGTCTCTGACTGCATTAATAACAGAAAGGAAATATCTCAAAAACTTGACGATTTTAGCTATTTTCAAAACATAGATGTGTTTTGTTGCAAAGAAGAGGTCATCAGTAAATTAACATGAAACATCCTGTTCATAATTTAATTCGAGCGCAGATACGTATCCAGTTTTCATTTAGATCGGACTTGTCAAACCGCACGTGGCATTCGGTGCGTAATATACTCTGACGTCACATGACGTCGTTTGTATTCTTGCTTTACTAAACCGATACCTGAACGGGCCTATTTCAATCAGTTTATGACTATTTTTCTGTAATGAACAGATACATTTCGATAACTTTTGATTGATTGATTGTATATTGTTTAACGTCCCTCTTGAGTGATAACTTTTGAAGGAGATAGAGACTTTATATTTGGTATGCATACTCCATTATTTAATTGCTTTCAAATTACACCAAGGACAATGATCCAGTAAATTGACTGTGACCTACTGTAAATCTTTTTAATTCCACGGTGTTTAAAATTCACGATTTCTCAAAAAGTACCATTCACGATGGTTTTAATTTCACGCAACTAGAAATTAATTTAATTTTCGTATAAGCATTTAAAAGTTTTTAAAAGAAATGATGACCTTCGCTATGGGTTTAACTTCGCGAAAAATGGTGAATCGCGAACATAGTGAAAATAAAACCATTATGATTATTTACCAATCTACAGTATTTGATAAAAATTAATCTTTAGAACTTTGTTTCCGCCGGGTGCATAGTGTTTTACAAACACATCTTGTTTAAATTGTATATAATTGATTTACTTAAAACAAGTATTTATTTACTGAATCCAGGAGAATTCAGAGCAGTTCAAGTACAAATAATTACTTAAATATGGTAGTCTAATCACTATCGAGATTGATTTCTTGAAATATAATTAAGATCGACAAAAGAGTCTACTCACTGTACATGCTGTTAGTAAATATTTATATAACTGTGTTCAAATACTTAATAATGTTGTTTATATGCCGCCACTTGTCAGAAGATAGGATTCAATACATTGGTCATGAAGATACAAAGTAATGGGTACATTTTTTCCTTCAGTTAAATTTTTGCACCTTATCGTGTTATAATTTGCATATAACTTTACACATTGTTGATGCATGGTGTTGTAACTTTTATAACTATACATGTATGTATGTATGCATTATGTTGCAGTACTTTAAGCCATTTGGATATCCATATGATATTAAATAATAAGTTTCGATCAAATCACAATGCTGTTTCTTTACATAATTAAGGGGTCCTGACCCTTTTCTATAAATTTCACTTGAGAAAATTTAAAATTTGTAAGATTGATTTTCAAAAACAACAATAACATTAGAATCACATAGAAAATAGTTTGAAGTATGAAGCACTGCTTATTTTCTCAGAAATGATTTTTATGTCAGATCATGATATGAAGAAATTAAACATTGAGAACAGAAATATAAACGATTTATTATCACAACATTTAATTTATATATGAGGTGCATATGAAAATAATACTTAGTATCATACCTATTAAAATTATGTTAGAAAACAACACGAAGCGACGTTTCCTAAGTCAAAAAATCACACAATGTTGTATGTTGTTGTAAGAAAAAAAAAACATCTGTTGGGAGGAGTTATATTTCTTCTAAATATTTCTTCATGTGAAAAAAGTTATACTAATAAAAATGCTGTATTGAGTACTTGAAACATTAAACCAGTTTTAAAGTGGTCCTTAAAAAGATACAGCCTATTCAATTTATAAGGCTTTTGATGTTGGGATTAAATGTTTTACTGTTAAATATAATAAAACAATTAAAAAGAAATTGGCAAAAGAAATGGAAAGTATTGTTTCCATCCACTGTACATTTTAATAAGTCTCAATAAGGTATCTCTGATCAACAAAACTTTGAATAATAATCACAACTTGTACTTTCAAAGTTAACTCTATTTTGAGAGGGTCTATACCTTGCAGTGTTTAATGGTTTATGGTAAATTTTTGAGATCATCAATGTCGTAAAAATACCTTTCGACAAAATAGGTTCAATATTACATAAGGATGAGTCAATGATAATTTATGTAATGATGTAATCTAATGCAAAGAGTTCAACATTAACAATGTCGGTAGAGACACTTAGACCTTAAAAAAAACTAATATTTGTAGAGTAGACATTTTAATGAATTAAAGAAGAAATATTATTTCAGATCACTACAAAGCAACCAGATAAGCACCATTGCAGACAACGCCTTTAATGGATTGCCAAATTTACAGACACTGTAAGTTTTTGATCATTTTTTTATTTGTCAGATTAAAAGAAAATTTTATTTATTAGCAAATTCGCAAATTTAATGTATCAGGGAATTTTCTTACAACATTTCAAGAAAAGATTGCGGATATTCATTGGATTGAGTAAAGGACAATAGATGTTGTCTCTGCAGGTCGGCGCATGTACTGAACATAAACAAACGTAGTAGATAATAAGTTGGTTATTTGACTCTATAGAATGCATGATGAAGTACACTGAATGTTTACTGCCAAGGGTGAAAAAATAACTTCTACATAATGTTTCTTTATACATAAAAAAAAACATCAGGTACAATGTCTTTGGAGCTTTTTATTTTTTGAGGAGTGACAGGTGAACTGATGTAGTAAGTCTTTCATTAACATGTTCAAACTCAAACAAGGATAAAAGTATTTTCTATACATTACTGCTCAAATTGTTTTCATGAACATAATGCTTGAATTTAGTACACGTACTTAAGAAACAAGTGTAAACTTATAGGGTTTAGAATAAGTGTTTTTTTTTAACAATTTTAACCTGGAATATATTTGCTGTTCGTTATATCCATACCCGTCATTCATTTAAGAAGGATATGGAGATAAGAAAAACATTCAATATCAAAGTCCATAATACAATACAAAATAGGAGTTGAGCAAACACGACCCCCAAAAATTGAATCGATCTGAAGTCAAGTATTGAAATCAATCTGATGCCATAAAGAAAGAAAATCTTGGGATGAGGAATATAGCAGATTCCTTACATTATACAGTGCAAGAGTAATTAAAAACAATTCACAAAATTGGTAAAGAGCAATTCATTTGCCCATTCCATGATTGTACACTCGTACGTATTGTCATACGTATATTCAGTCATATGTATTTTCAAGTTAAAAATAAAGAGGTAGGGGCTCCATGGGGGAAAATCGGCCCCAGCTTAAAATTAAATTAATTTGTTTTTGGTTATGTGTTGTGGATATCTATTGTTTAGAAATATTATTAATTTGTCCGAGAATCTTAATTTCAGAAGATAATTAAAGAATTAATTAATCACAATTTTGTTAACGTAAGCGTTAGAAAGTAGCGTCATTAAGTAATAAGCACACAGTAACTCATTACCTTCCTCTGAGGTCACTGAGATAAAACTACTTACTCATACTACTAACAATAATAAAACTTATTTGATAGGTTACAACCGCCAAAGAAGGCGGTATGGTTTTAGCTTATCGGGATGAAGGACCTTTAGCTGAAAAAATACCTGTCATTTAATTTTTTTCATATTTTGTATATATCTTATTTAGTATGTCCTACATACTATAAAGCAGACATATCAATAGGTTTCTAGACTTATTTTTGAGATATTGAGTGACAAATACCATACCCCACAGTGTCTGAGCGGAGTTTTTATTCTCCGTGTTTCTGGGTCCACAACTCGGTCGATAATTGAAATTTTTCACCATAGATAAAAAATATACCAGCGGAAATGTGTCTTTTAAATTTTATTATAGTATGAATAGGGTTAAAAATTCGAAAAAAAGCAAGATTCTTTTGTAACACCACATCTGGAGACGGAAATTTACGACTTTTTTAGGACAACTTAAACCATAAGAAAATTAATTTGCAAAAAATCCTATCATTCAATATTTGAAAATTTACGTCGAAGTTCAAGGTCGCCATTGTATTGATTAACTGTAAAAATATCGATTGGTAAAGCTGAGCTCAATATTGCACGGGGCAAAGTTAAACGAGTCATGATCATAGAAAAACGTGTCATGTTTACATTTCTCGAGTACCGGAAAACCCTACTATGACGTCACACATTTGCGAAATAAGCTAAGCAAGACATAACTACAATATATTTCCGTCAACAACCATGTAAAATATTTTTTGTGTTCTGTAATTCATAAAATGTCCCACCATGTACTGATCATGACCCGTTTTTATGATATTATACGACCCATGTTTTACCTTTTATAATCTTACTGTACTGAGATCCACTATGACGTCAGCGACTCGTTGGACGCGCAGTGTAGGGAAACAGAAGAGTGGATCAATCTAATCCGTAATTTGAAACTATTTGCAAGAAAGTTTGAATGTTTTTAGTTATTTTTATACAAGATGGTGAACTCAAACAAACAGTAATTTTTTTTTTTACAAATACTGTGGTTTTAATCTCGTTTTGTACATATTTTATCAGAGATTATGACGTAAATCAACTGAGTCACGTGACCATACATCCTTCATCCCCTTAATTGTGCCCTAACAATGTAATGTCATCAAAAAGTTTTGAATTTGGCTTCAATATTAGTTAAGTATATAGCGGTGATAAATCAGGAAAGAATATAGCACAAAGAATTTCAATTCTGCAAATATGAAATTATTAATGTGATGCATTTCTGTATTTTTAACAGAAAAAGCCTCAAATTAGCCAATTTCAAGGGTAATTTTCCTTTAGAAAATAGTTTCCACAGCCATCGCGCACTTTTATTTTTTGATATGTTGTGCAAAAAACCATAAAAAATCACATATCTCAAAATCTTTGTGGGCAATGCCTGTGGACAATATTTTCTGAAAGAAAATTTCATTGAAAATTGTTGTCTTCTGCTACATTTGAAGAAAATACGTGAAAATGCATCAGTTTATGACGTCACAATAAGCATTTAAAAACACATGTGAGAAAAATGATTTTTATGATTTTTCTGCATGGAATTTCAATAATTTAGAAAGTATTTTTTTTACTTCTTACACCAGTTTTACTTTTTAAAAACCACAGGGCAAGATTTATATGAAAACCATTGATACCTTGTTCTTTCTTTTGTCAAGGTGTAATGATGATAATCTTATGGTTGTCATAGCAATGACTTATGTTCATAAATATGTCTCTGACTGCATTAATAACAGAAAGAAAATATCTCAAAAACTTGACGATTTTAGCTATTTTTCAAAACATAGATGTGTTTTGTTGCAAAGAAGAGGTCATCAGTAAATTAACATGAAACATCCTGTTCATAATTTAATTCGAGCGCAGATACGTATCCAGTTATCATTTAGATCGGACTAGTCAAACCGCACGTGATCGGGCCGATTTCAATCAGTTTATGACTATTTTTCTCTAATGAACAGATACATTTCGATAACTTTTGAAAGAGATAGACTTTATATTTGGTATGCATACTCCATTCATTAATTGCTTTCAAATTACACCAAGGACAATGATCCAGTAAATTGACTGTGACCTACTGTAAATCTTTTTAATTCCACGGTGTTTAAATTTCACGATTTCTCAGAAAGTACCATTCGCTATGGTTTTAATTTCACGCAACTAGAAATTAATTTAATTTTCGTATAAGCATTTAAAAGTTTTTAAAAGAAATGATGACCTTTGCTATGGGTTTAACTTTGCGAAAAATGGTGAATCGCGAACATAGTGAAAATAAAACCATTGTGATTATTTACCAATCTACAGTATTTGATAAAAATTAATCTTTAGAACTTTGTTGACGCCGGGTGCATAGTGTTTTACAAACACATCTTCTTTAAATTGTATATAATTGATTTACTTAAAACAAGCATTTATTTACTGAATCCAGGAGAATTCAGAGCAGTTCAAGTACAAATATTTACTTAAATATGGTAGTCTAATCACTATCGAGATTGATTTCTTGAAATATAATTAAGATCGACAAAAGAGTCTACTCACTGTACATGCTGTTAGTAAATATTCATATAACTGTGTTCAAATACTTAATAATGTTGTTTTTATGCCGCCACTTGTCAAAAGATAGGATTCAATACATTGGTCATGAAGATACAAAGTAATTGGTACATTTTTTCCTTCAGTTAAATTTTTTCCTTATCGTGTTATAATTTGCATATAACTTTACACATTGTTGATGCATGGTGTTGTAACTTTTATAACTATACATGTATGTATGTATGCATTATGTTGCAGTACTTTAAGCCATTTGGATAACCATATGATATTAAATAATAAGTTTCGATCCAATCACAATGCTGTTTCTTTACATAATTAAGGGGTCCTGACCCTTTTCTATAAATTTCACTTGAGAAAATTTAAAAATTGTAAGATTTATTTTCAAAAACAACAATAACATTAGAGTCACATAGAAAATAGTTTGAAGTATGAAGCACTGCTTATTTTCTCAGAAACGATTTTTATGTCAGATCATGATATGAAGAAATTAAACATTGAGAACAGAAATATAAACGATTTATTATCACAACATTTAATTTAATATATGAGGTGCATATGAAAATAATACTTAGTATCATACCTATTAAAATTATGTTAGAAAACAACACGAAGCGATGTTTCCTAAGTCAGAAAATCACACAATGTTGTATGTTGTTGTAAGAAAAAAAAAAACATCTGTTGGGAGGAGTTATATTTCTTCTAAATATTTCTTCATGTGAAAAAAGTTATACTTATAAAAATGCTGTATTGAGTACTTGAAACATTAAACCAGTTTTAAAGTGGTCCTTAAAAAGATACAGCCTATTCAATTTATAAGGCTTTTGATGTTGGGATTAAATGTTTTACTGTTAAATATAATAAAATAATTAAAAAGAAATTGGCAAAAGAAATGGAGAGTATTGTTTCCATCCACTGTACATTTCAATAAGTCTCAATAAGGTATCTCTGATCAACAAAACTTTGAATAATAATCACAACTTGTACTTTCAAAGTTAACTCTATTTTGAGAGGGTCTATACCTTGCAGTGTTTAATGGTTTATGGTAAATTTTTGAGATCAACAATGTCGTAAAAATATCTTTCGACAAAATAGGTTCAATATTACATAAGGATGAGTCAATGATAATTTATGTAATGATGTAATCTAATGCAAAGAGTTCAACATTAACAATGTCGGTAGAGACACTTAGACGTAAAAAAAACTAATATTTGTAGACATTTTAATGAATTAAAGAAGAAATATTATTTCAGATCACTACAAAGCAACCAGATAACCACCATTGCAGACAACGCCTTTAATGGATTGCCAAATTTACAGACACTGTAAGTTTTTGATCATTTTTTTTATTTGTCAGATTAAAAGAAAATTTTATTTATTAGCAAATTCGCAAATTTAATGTATCAGGGAATTTGCTTACAACATTTAAAGAAAAGATTGCGGATATTCATTGGATTGAGTAAAGGACAATAGATGTTGTCTCTGCAGGTCGGCGCATGTACTGAACATAAACAAACGTAGTAGATAATAAGTTGGTTATTTGACTCTATAGAATGCATGATGAAGTACACTGAATGTTTACTGACAAGGGTGAAAAAATAACTTCTACATAATGTTTCTTTATACATAAAAAAACATCAGGTACAATGTTTTTGGAGCTTTTTATTTTTTGAGGAGTGACAGGTGAAGTGATGTAGTAAGTCTTTCATTAACATGTTCAAACTCAAACAAGGATAAAAGTATTTTCTATACATTACTGCTCAAATTGTTTTCATGAACATAATGCTTGGATTTAGTACACGTACTTAAGAAACAAGTGTAAACTTATAGGGTTCAGAATAAGTGGTTTTTTTAACAATTTTAACCTGGAATATATTTGCTGTTCGTTATATCCATACCCGTCATTCATTTAAGAAGGATATGGAGATAAGAAAAACATTCAATATCAAAGTCCATAATACAATACAAAATAGGAGTTGAGCAAACACGACCCCCAAAAATTGAATCGATCTGAAGTCAAGTATTGAAATCAATCTGATGCCATAAAGAAAGAAAATCTTGGGATGAGGAATATAGCAGATTCCTTACATTATACAGTGCAAGAGTAATTAAAAACAATTCATAAAATTGGTAAAGAGCAATTCATTTGCCCATTCCATGATTGTACACTCGTACGTATCGTCATACGTATATTCAGTCATATGTATTTTCAAGTTAAAAACAAAGAGGTAGGGGCTCCATGGGGGAAAATCGGCCCCAGCTTAAAATTAAATTAATTTGTTTTTGGTTATGTGTTGTGGATATCTATTGTTTAGAAATATCATTAATTTGTCCGAGAATCTTAATTTAAGAAGATAATTAAAGAATTAATCAATCACAATTTTGTTAACGTAAGCGTTAGAAAGTAGCGTCATTAAGTAATAAGCACACAGTAACTCATTACCTTCTTCTGAGGTCACGGAGATAAACCTACTCACTCATACTACTAACAATAATAAAACTTATTTGATAGGTTACAACCGCCAAAGAAGACGGTATGGTTTTAGCTTAATTGTGCCCAAACAATGTAATGTCATCAAAAAGTTTTGAATTCGGCTTCAATATTAGTTAAGTATATAGCGGTGATAAATCAGGAAAGAATATAGCACAAAGAATTTCAATTCTGCATATATGAAATTATTAATGTGATGCATTTCTGTATTTTTAACAGAAAAAGCCTCGAGTTAGCCAATTTCAAGGGTAATTTTCCTTTAGAAAATAGTGTCCACAGCCATCGCCCACTTTAATTTTTTGATATGTTGTGCAAAAAACAACAAAAAATCACATATCTCAAAATCTTTGTGGGCGATGCCTGTGGACAATATTTTCTGAAAGAAAATTTCATTGAAAATTGTTGTCTTCTGCTACATTTGAAGAAAATACATATAAATGCATAAGTTTATGACGTCACAATTAGCATTTAAAAACACATGTGAGAAAAATGATTTGTATGATTTTTCTGCATGGAATTTCAATAATTCAGAAAGTATTTTTTTCACATCTTACACCAGTTTTACTTTTTAGAAACCAGAGGGCAAGATTTATATGAAAACCATTGATACCTTGTTCTTTCTTTTGTCAAGGTGTAATGATGATAATCTTATGGTTGTCATAGCAATGACTTATGTTCATAAATATGTCTCTGACTGCATTAATAACAGAAAGGAAATATCTCAAAAACTTGACGATTTTAGCTATTTTCAAAACATAGATGTGTTTTGTTGCAAAGAAGAGGTCATCAGTAAATTAACATGAAACATCCTGTTCATAATTTAATTCGAGCGCAGATACGTATCCAGTTATCATTTAGATCGGACTTGTCAAACCGCACGTGAACGGGCCGATTTCAATCAGTTTATGACTATTTTTCTGTAATGAACAGATACATTTCGATAACTTTTGAAGGAGATAGAGACTTTATATTTGGTATGCATACTCCATTAATTAATTGCTTTCAAATTACACCAAGGACAATGATCCAGTAAATTGACTGTGACCTACTGTAAATCTTTTTAATTCCACGGTCCACATAGTGAAAATAAAACCATTGTGATTATTTACCAATCTACTGTATTTGATAAAAAATAATCTTTAGAACTTTGTTGACGCCGGGTGCATAGTGTTTCACAAACACATCTTGTTTAAATTGTATTTAATTGATTTACTTAAAACAAGAATTTATTTACTGAATCCAGGAGAATTCAGAGCAGTTCAAGTACAAATAATTACTTAAATATGGTAGTCTAATCACTATCAGGATTGATTTCTTGAAATATAATTAAGATCGACAAAAGAGTCTACTCACTGTACATGCTGTTAGTAAATATTCGTATAACTGTGTTCAAACACTTAATAATGTTGTTTTTTTATGCCGCCACTTGTCAAAAGATAGGATTCAATACATTGGTCATGAAGATACAAAGTAATGGGTTCATTTTCTCCTTCATCTAAATTTTTGCACCTTATCGTGTTATAAATTGCATATAACTTTACACATTGTTGATGCATGGTGTTGTATGTTTTATAATTATACATGTATGTATTTATGCATTATGTTGCAGTACTTTAAGCCATTTGGATATCCATATGATATTGAATAATAAGTTTCTATCAAATCACAAAGCTGTTTCTTTACATAATTAAGGGGTCCTGACCCTTTTCTATAAATTTCACTTGAGAAAATTTAAAATTTGTAAGATTGATTTTCAAAAACAACAATAATTAGAGTCACATAGAAAATAGTTTGAAGTATGAAGCACTGCTTATTTTTTTCAGAAATGATTTTTATGTCAGATCATGATATGAAGAAATTAAACATTGAAAACAGAAAGATAAGCGATTTATTATCACAACATTTAATTTAATATATGAGGTGCATATGAAAATAATACTTAGTATCATACCTATTAAAATTATGTTAGAAATCAACACGAAGCGATGTTTCCTAAGTCAGAAAATCACACAATAGCCGCGTTTCGAGTTATGCCGGAACACCGTTTTTATTCTACTTTTATTCACGCCGATCACGTGATTTCACAAAAATGTTCCTCATAGTTACTTCCGGTTGTCATTGTTTACGTTGGAAACATACCGTTTGAAGCGAAAAAGGACGCCGGCTGGTACTCCTGCGCGGCTTCTGGCTGAACATATGACGACTGAATACAGGGGAGATATGGGTACATGTCGTCAGTACAGTTTTTTGACTTCTTCTCCAAAATAAAGGCACCAACAAAAAGAAAAAAATGTCTTGACCTTAGAAGTAGGGGATCCGACTTCGAGCCTAAAAGAATGAGACTTGTCTGTTCCTTACACTTTGTGGACGAAAAACCCACTCCTGACCACCCATACCCAGAAGTATTTGAATATAACAACTTCAAATAAAGTAAAAAAAGGTTTAAAATATAATTAATTTACCTCATAATGCCTATATTCCACAGATGCAAATTTAAAAAAAAATCAAACGTACATAAGCTTTGCAATTAATATGTACACAACTATTGCTATGAATACACTGCTACAATAAAGATGAATTTCGTTTGTAGATTCGCCCTAATACCTCAATTCTAAAAAGAGAACAGGCTTTATTACATTTACACAATTCTATGAAGAACGATGCTGGTGTCTGCAGAGACGAGGATGGTTGCAGTGATTATGACTTGACACCAGTAAAACATATACGCAGTACAGTTAAGGCAACACATGAAAAAATATGGTAATGAGGTCATAATGAGGTCTGACGTCATGACAGTTGCTCGGCCCTGATCAATCTTTATAAGGAAATAGAGCTCAAAATAACTATTTACCGATATTTGCAAGAATTTGTAGCAAACGTCAATATTTTCATGTTTAAATAAATACTTATTAGTGGTTTTCTCTTACATAGAATAGCAGATCTATAAAATAATTCACTTTTTATGTGCCGCTTGGCTGCATTCGGCTTCAGCCGAACGCTTGCACTCGATGACATGGAGTGTTGTTTACATCTACAAACGTGGCGACATCAGCTGAGATATGCAGTGGATTTTAATGCAATAACCGGGGAATCTTATAAGAAAATAGGGATAAGATAAGAAACAAGGCATTGTTTATCCTTATTACGAGAATATGAGAACATTATTTCGGAAGATAATAAAAGACTGAGACGATCATCATCCAGCTCCCTAGATCCATCTCTGCAGTACATTTAGCCCAGGTATGTATGCGCATGTATGTGCAATATCTAGATATTTTATAGAAAAAACCGATAGCGAGTGTTTACATGATCATTTACATGTATTACATGTATCACAGTCAGTGAAAACCTAATGCAGTGTATTGCGATTGTGTGTATATTATGCCCCCCCCCAACAGTTCCAACATACACATACAAAGTTGAACACTTTTATATTAGAATTTTTTATGTAATTGTACCATAAGTATATGGTACAGAGTTCTTGTCAATTCGCTTATATTCTTTGAGACATTATGTGTAGTAATGGGGATCAAATGTGACAAAAGTAATACAGATTTACACTAAATTAAATTTGAAATTTCATTGTTTCAGTAAATTGGTTGACAATGATTTACTGAACATGATAGGTTGTTTTCTTTCTGACAGTATACAAATATGCTACATAATATATTTATAAAATATTTTCTGTATCATTATGTTGAAAACAAAACCTACAGTTTAAATCTTTGTTTGTGAATTTATAGAACTAAATTAATGGGGGAAATAAAATATTTTTTAGTTTGATTGCATGTCAAGTCAATGAAATTCTGTAATTTATACATTATTTTTGTTTAAATTATATGATATATAAAACTTCTACTATTGTAGCTAGCTGTCAAGAGTTCCAGGCTTGAGGATGAATAAATAAAAATCCCTTCCATTTCTCCACAGGGTATGTATACTTCTAAAGCATTTAACATTTTTAAGCATGCAGGTATGATTATATTTATTTTTCATTTTGGTAAAGATGAAAGAATGTTTTTTTTTTCATATACTAATTACTTTGTCTCGTAAATGTCAGAGTTTTTAATTTCCCAGAAAAGTTTTGTAACACAACTTTGTTTCTATTTAATATCTTGTATATCATGATTTGTTTTGTGTGTGTAATGTCAATTTATTCTACAATGTATTTCATTTAGTAATCTCATAGCATTATAATTTGTTGCAGCTATTCCCAAAGAATCGGATCTATGAATTCATTCAGGCAGCAAGTTAATCCATCATTTAAGGAAAATGGTATGCTCCATGATTTTATCTATTATAAACCAAGCAATATTCCTGACAAAATCATAAAATAAAACAGTAGAATTGCATGTAATTTATTTTTCAATTAATCATGCATTCAATGCTCCATGTTTTAATACATTGTTTTGAATTTAATTTAATTTTTAACACCAATTTACTCTCAATAATGGTATGTATACATGTATATCCTGACTTTCTCATACTTGTATTTTCAGAATTGACTTCATCCACAAGAACATGAAGTGATGGAAATAATTTGCACCTGCTCAGTATTCCTTATAAAGTCTACCTATGAATTTGAAAAGCTGTTTATGAAATAAATTTTTCTTGATCAATAAATCACGCTTTGACTTTTTCATATACATTTACTTATACTGTATAATTACTGAAAAGGCTATTAAGATTTGGAAATCTCAACTTGCATATGTTTGTGTGGTGGGTGTCAATCTCCATCAAGATATTATTTCCAGCATGTACATACATGTAGTGTTAATTTGTTTTTCTATAAAAGGAGCTAAAAAGGAGATTATTGATTCAAAACAGGTACATGTAAGGGGACCACCATTTTATTCTGAAGGAGAGGGGTGATTGGCATGTTTTCCCAAGTTATTTTTTTTAAATAATATTTATTTCCAATAAGATGAAGGACAGATTATTTATTTTCCTCTTCACTGAAAAAATGTCTGGCAAGCAAAAAAAAAAAAAAAAAAAAACCCTCTAATTCATAAGACGTGAGCGCTGGTCTGGGGCAGCCCTAACAAAAAAATACTATAGTTAACTATAGTGATAACTTTAACACTTTGAAAACTTTGATTTACTATAGTGATAACTTTGACACTTTGAAAAACTTTGACGAAAACTTTGACACTTTGAAAAACTTTGACGAAAACTTTGACACTTTGAAAAACTTTAGTGAAAACTTTGACACTTTGAAAAACTTTGGCAAAAACTTTGACACTTTGAAAAACTTTGGCGAAAACTTTGACACTTTGAAAAACTTTGGCGAAAACTTTGACACTGAAAAACTTTGACGAAAACTTTGACACTTTGAAAAACTTTGACGAAAACTTTGACACTTTGAAAAACTTTGACGAAAACTTTGACACTTTGAAAAACTTTGGCAAAAACTTTGACACTTTGAAAAACTTTGGCGAAAACTTTGACACTTTGAAAAACTTTGGCGAAAACTTTGACACTTTGAAAAACTTTGACGAAAACTTTGATACTTTGAAAAACTTTGGCGAAAACTTTGATACTTTGAAAAACTTTGGCGAAAACTTTGACACTTTGAAAAACTTTATCGAAAAACTTTGATACTTCAAAAAACTTTATCAAAAACTTTGATACTTTGAAAAACTTTGGCGAAAACTTGGATACTTCGAAAAAATTAATTGTAAACTTGGATACTTCGAAAAACTTTATCGAAAACTTGGATGCTTTAAAAATTTGAAAAAGTTTATTGAAAACTTAGACACTTTAAAAAACTTTATGAAAAACTTTTATTCTTCGAGAAACTTTATCGAAAACTTTGACACTTTGAAAAACATTATCGAAGTCTCTAATACTTTGTAAAACTTAATCGAAAACTTGGATACTTTGAAAAACTTTATCAAAAAATTTAACACTTTGAAAAACTTTGTTGAAAACTTAGAAACTTTAACACTTCGAAAAAAATTATTAAAAAACTTTGACACTTTAAAAACTTTATCGAAAACTTTGAAAAACTTTATCAAAAACTTTGAATATTTAAAAAACTTAATCGAAAACTTGGATACTTTTACACATAGAAAAACTTTATCGCCAACTTTGAAAATTTAAAAAACTTTATCGAAAACTTGGAATGCTTTGAAAAACTTTATCGAAAACTTGGGATGCTTTGAAAAACTTTATCGAAAAGTTTGATACTTTGAAAAACTTTATTGAAAATTCTGATACTTTGAAAAACTTTGGCGAAAACCTTGACACTTTGAAAAACTTTGACGAAAACTTTGACACTTTGAAAAACTTTGGCGAAAACTTTGACATTTTGAAAAACTTTGACGAAAACTTTGACACTTTGAAAAACTTTGACGAAAACTTTGACACTTTGAAAAACTTTGACGAAAACTTTGACACTTTGGAAAACTTTGACGAAAACTTTGACACTTTGAAAAACTTTGGCGAAAACTTTGACACTTTGAAAAACTTTGACGAAAACTTGACACTTTGACGAAAACTTTGACACTTTGAAAAACTTTGGCAAAAACTTTGACACTTTGAAAAACTTTGACGAAACTTTGACACTTTGAAAAACTTTGGCGAAAACTTTGACACTTTGAAAAACTTTGACGAAAACTTTGACACTTTGAAAAACTTTGACGAAAACTTTGACACTTTGAAAAACTTTGGCAAAAACTTTGACACTTTGAAATTTTTTGACGAAAACTTTGACACTTTGAAAAACTTTGGCAAAAACTTTGACACTTTGAAAAACTTTGGCGAAAACTTTGACACTTTGAAAAACTTTGACGAAAACTTTGACACTTTGAAAAACTTTGGCGAAAACTTTGACACTTTGAAAAACTTTGACGAAAACTTTGACACTTTGATTTACTATAGTTAACTATAGTAAACTATAGTTAACTATAGTATTTTTTTGTTAGGGAGATTATTTATTTCTTATCCAGTCCGGGACGTGTATTTTCAACATTTTCGAGAATTGCCCCCCCCCACCTCTTTCGGAATGAAATGGTATACGTAGTCTTCTTACCAAATGCAGGAATATTAATACTATCCGCTTAGTTCTTAAGACGTACAACTTGAATTCCTTAGGAGTTGAAGGTTTAAATGAAAGCCATCATAACAGAATCTCGTATGCAAAAATAAAATGAAACAAACCAAAACATTTTCTTGTACACAAGTGTATGTACAGTAGTGACAGAGTTGTATAGTTTTCGACTTAAATGTTGCATTGATGGAGCCTATCAATTGACTATTTAAAATTATAATTGAATAATTCCATTTTCATTAACAATCGGCGTTTTGGATTTATATATGCTGCAGCAAAATTTACACTACGTGTAGCTGCATGATATTGTGTGTTGACACATATTTGAGGAAATGCGGAAGGTCTGAAAGACGTCTTTTTGCATACATCATTCATATATTGTATAGAGAACGAAGTCACAAAATAGAAGGAACAAATGTTCAGGATGTTTTATGCATACCGTTTGATTTAGTAAAAAATCCCAGCGCAGTCCGCAAGTATATTTATTTAGAATCTACGAGGTAAACAAACTATATCAAGTACTAAAGAGTTATCTCCCATGCTGGGTCGGCGATGCGTTTGAAATCTTAATTTAGATTGACTGTACCAAGATGTCAATTTTTAATCAAAAAGTTCAAGGGCAAGGCGACAATCTAAAAAGTAGGTTTATTTTTTTAAATTATTCGTTTTACTGTATAGTTTTCAAAAAGTGATGCTCATTTCTTTGTAATCCTTTAGGTAATTTATAATTATCTATGAAATTAGGAAAATACCCTATTTCTCATATGCTACTGTCTGTTTTAGCTGAATAACTTAAATATATCGGAAAACTAACTGAATGAGCATTGTTTTTGCAAAAGTATAGATACATAGGGACAATTTAAAACACTGTGCAGTTATTTTTTTGTTTGCCTTGCCCTTGAACTTTTTGGTTAAATTTGACAATTCATTTGTTGACCTAAAATCGGAGCCCACGTGACTTAAGAGGGTCACATGATGACAAAAAATACCGATGTGAATAGCGATGGACATACTCTTCAAGATAACATAATGCTATTTTAATAAGAATGTCTTGCCGAAAAATCAAACAATTAAATATTAAGTGTATCATTTTCGGTGACTTTTTACAGAAAATGTTGCCTTAACTGTACTGCGTAGTAAGTTGTTTTGAATTTCAATGTTCTTTATTTTACTAATTCTTACACTAAACATATCGAATATATAATTATAAAAAATAATATAATATTCAGTACTCTCATGTATTGTAGACCATGTGTACTGGTGTAATGTTTTTGCTTCATTTCTTGTCTCAGGTTGATGCTGATGACATAAATCCCCAAGAATAGAATGGCTGTTGTAAAAGAATGTGTGATTTCTGACAGGGAGACATCCGTCTCCCAACCATAGCCAGGTGCTTAAAAATGTTATTTTACATCTCATATTGATATTATGAATTCACATCATCAGTTAATTTAAGAATTACAAATGGCTATTATCAAACAGATGATTGTATTCACATTCTTAAAGTATCATAAATACTGATGTTTGCTTTATATAGAAGATATTGCAAGAGATCATGATTATGGAGAGCATACCGGTATCCCACTCAGCAACACAGATGCATTAACTCAGACAGATTTCAGCATTACTGATACAGACAATTTGCAGCAAAAAGCAAAACAGTATAATGATCCAGATACACTCCTGAGAGATCCACATATTGCTCAATTGAGGATTCATATAGAGAGAGCTATTGGTAGATTGAAAACTTTTCGGATTTTGTCAAAAACTATGCCGCTAAATCTAAAACCTGAACCAAATCAAATTCTTACTGTATGTGCATTTTTGTGCAAACTTCAAAAGCCACTTGTAAAGAAATAATTATTATGAGGGAAAAAATGCTTCAGATTTGTAAAATGTTTATTTTTAAAAGTCTCAAATAATTGTATTAAAACAACTAGACATACAATGTATATTATACAAATGAGATGTATTTCATTTTTAATAAAAAAGATAAAATTATTGACTGAGAGCTAATTAAACATTCTTTATCTTTTAAAATTAAATGTAGTTTATACGAAATACTTTATGTACTATGAGTGCTATGTACATTGTATAATGATTTAATACTCTAGCTACACATTGTAATAGAATTTATTGCCAATGCTCTTAAATGTCTAAGTTTCTGTGTGTATCTCAAAACAAGCATGCTTTATGTGTGGATATTACACAATGTTGACACAATGGATGGTGGTTGGGTATGATCAATCCTCAATCTATCTTGCTTATTTCACATGGTGCAGACTTTTTCTTTGGCTTATCCCAGACACACTGTATGTCTGTATAGGCCTCATTGCTTCGGTCCCTGTGCTTTTCACAAAAAAATTGGACAATGAGAAAATGAAGGCAACACAATGCTTACATACTCCATTATATCCTGTAGTAAAAAAGGAAGAAATTAGAAAATGTGTATATAATGTTAATTAATTATAATTATGTTTTAAAAATTTATCATCCTAAAAACTTTCATGTACTCAAAAATCAAATTTTTCATTTTTAAAAACAAAATATGAAAATTTAGGAATGTGTCCTACCATATGAAGATAATAACCATTGATTGTCCTGCTTGTAATACACATGCAGAACTCCACCGACACTTCTGCATGAGGTAAACTAAAACATCCAAAGATCCTACATCTAAATCCTTGTTCCTATATAAAAACAAAACTCATTCAATCTTTAAACTATTTCAACTTCCAATTCTATTTTCAATATATGTAATTTATATAAATAAATGTTTTTAGATTAATTTATTTTTCTTTGTGCTGCCTATATGTTTCTCTAACTGTAAGATCAATTAAGTTGTGCTTATGAATTTTATGTGTTTTTTTAATGATTTTACTGAACTGTGAATATTGGCCAGGGTTACTCAATCCATTTAACGCCTAACTAGGGATGCAGGAGTTTTATATGTAGGTCCAATTCCCTATATATTTTCTCTTTTCCTCTTTCGGTATTTAGACTCAAATGGAATATCTACTAAATGAATTATATTTAAAGAATTTTTTTCTCTGATTTCAAACTAACTCTTTGTAGTTATATAGACACTTAGAGGGGTAATACAGAAATATAAGGGGTCCTTGAAAAATGCATATTGGGCAAGGCGTAAGCTGAGCCCAAAATGTTTTTTGGAGAACCCCACATATTTTTGTATTTAGTACCCCTCTAAGTGTCTACATAATGAATTATCCAATCAAAGATTCTTTAAAACATTTTTTTTTGTATTAGTAAATCGTTCCGTAACAATTGTTTACATTGCGACATCATTTAATGTGTATATGAGATCAATTTTTAAACTCTTTGTGTATAAATGAAAACAACATATTGATTATGAACTGTGCAGTATGGCATGTGGAGGGGGCATTTGATTTGATGTGTGGTGGGTAGGTCACGTTGAGGGGGCACATTAGCAATATGGTGTGGGTAAACAGCATAACATCGTTTCATGCAGTATTCTTTTCGATCATTGAATTTCAAAGATTTTTATCAGATGCAGGATAAAGGAACTTCAACACTTCATACTATACAGTCTTGTTTTAAATATCTAGTAAAATATTGAAATATTTGACCATGCTAAATACTCAGTAAATAGCTATTATAACATGATTGATCTTGAAGTAACTTCCATACTAAGCATGCAGTAAACATGTGAAAAAAACAATTACTTTTAGAGCTGATCTAATAACTATTATAAGCTGAGAAAATTTCAACACATCATACCAGTTAGAAACTTAGGATGGCTGACTTGGTCCAGTATCACCTTCTCCGATCCAACGAACACATATCTGCATCGAGTATCGACGTCTACATATTCACCATGAGAATACATCTATAGACATGATAAAAGATTTTTTAATATTAAGCAACCAGGGACCTATAAACCACAAGGCAGCAAGGTCACTGATGCTACTATTATAATTAAATAGAATATATTTTTACACTGTACAATTTAACTTTGACAGTTTAAGTGGAAATTTATTCGTAAATTTTACAGCATTATTAATTATAAATAGATACATGTGTGGTGTACCTCAACGCTCAAGATTAAGTTCGTGAACGAGTTCACAACGACCTAGATCTACATGTACATTGTAAATCCAAGTTTCTCGCCATACTGCACTGAATTCCTTTGTCCTGGAGATAGTTCTGCAAATCGGAAACAAGCCAGGAGAAAAAAAAAATCATATCTTCAGCCAAACCTCCTATTATTTACTATGATATTCCGCTTTTTCATGTTTTTGTTTTGATATTTCAAGAAAACGTCACGAAACCGGAAGTTACCATGTGGAACATTTTAGTGAAGGCGCGAGTAAAAATCGAATAAAAACGGTGTTCCGGCATAACTCGAAACACGGCTATTATAGTATGTGGTTGTAAGAAAAAAAATACATCTGTTGGGAGGAGTTATCTCTCTTCTAAATATTTCTTCATGTGAAAAAAAAATATACTAATAAAAATGCTGTATTGAGTACTTGAAACATTAAACCAGTTTTAAAGTGGTCCTTAAAAAGATACATCTTATTCAATTTATAAGGCTTTTGATGTTAGGATTAAATGTTTTATTGTTAAATATAATAAAACAATTAAAAAGAAATTGGCAAAAGAAATGGAAAGTATTGTTTCCATCCACTGTAGATTTCAATAAGTCTCAATAAGGTATCTCTGATCAACAAAACTTTGAATAATAGTCACAACTTGTACTTTCAAAGTTAACTCTATTTTGAGAGGGTATATACCTTGCAGTGTTTAATGGTTTATAGTAGATTTTTGAGATCATCAATGTCGTAAAAATACCTTTCGACAAAATAGGTAAAATATTACATAAGGATGAGTCAATGATTATTTATGTAATGATGTAATCTAATGCAAAGAGTTCAACTTTAACAATGTCGGTAAAGACAGTTTGACGTAA
Source organism: Saccostrea cuccullata (assembly GCF_032062105.1). NCBI lineage: Eukaryota > Metazoa > Mollusca > Bivalvia > Ostreida > Ostreidae > Saccostrea > Saccostrea cuccullata. Next base: position 58,053 of record NW_026934202.1, on the reverse strand, counting down.
ATAAACTAATATTTGTAGAATAGGCCTTTTAATGAATTAATGAAGAAATATTATTTCAGATCACTACAAAGCAACCAGATAACCACCATTGCAGACAACACCTTAAATGGATTGCCAAATTTACAGAGACTGTAAGTTTTTGATCATTTTTTTTTTCATTTGTCAGATTAAAAGAAAATTTTATTTATTAGCAAATTCGCAAATTTAATGTATCAGGGAATTTGCTTACAACATTTAAAGAAAAGATTACGGATATTAATTGGATTGAGTAAAGGACAATAGATGTTGTCTCTGCAGGTCGACGCATGTACTGAAGATAAACAAACGTAGTAGATATTAAGTTGGTTATTTGACTCTATAGAATGCATGATGAAGTACCCTTAATGTTTACTGCCAAGGGTGAAAAAATAACTTCTACATAATGTTTCTTTATACATAAAAAAAACATCAGGTACAATGTTTTTGGAGCTTTTTATTTTTTGAGGAGTGACAGGTGAAGTGATGTAGTAAGTCTTTCATTAACATGTTCAAACGCAAACAAGGATGAAAGTATTTTCTATACATTACTGCTCAAATTGTTTTCATGAACATAATGCTTGGATTTACATGTAGCACACGTACTTAAGAAACAAGTGTAAACTTATAGGGTTTAGAATAAGTTTTTTATTTGAACAATTTTAACCTGGAATATATTTGCTGTTCGTTATATCCATATCCTTCATTCATATAAGAAAGATATGGAGATAAGAATAACATTCAATACACTACTGGACTTGAAATTCCCTGATATTCTGATAATTCTCTGAAAATCTCTGATAGACTCTGTACTTTCACTGTAAATCACTGTACTTGGCTCTGTACAACACAGTACATTACAGTACATCACTGTACAGAATCACAGCATTTCCCAGCACCTCCCTGTACTTCACAGTACATTTCCTCTGTACATCACAGTACTCTACAGTACTTCCTAGTACGCAGTCACTGTTTTCCACTGTACGTCACAGATTTTTGCTGTACAGATAACTGTACTTCACAGTACATTTCTATTATTCCCTGTACACATATACTGTACATTACAGTACATCACAGTATTTCACAGTACCCATAACTGTACATTACTGTACTGCACAGTTTTACACTGTCCTTTTCCCCATTGAGTTTTATTTAATAATAAGTCTTTATTCCAGTAAATGACTGAATTTTTAATAATTCTGTTATCAAAGTTTTGTTTGTATTTATATTTTTCATCCTAAGTATTTCCGTGTAAGCATTTTGGAGGTTATATTTCCAATATCACACCCGCTAAAAGAAAAAAAAAAGGCCAAGACAAGAGTTTGATTTAAAATGGCTTCTTTAAAAAAAAAAATCTTTAATCAATATTTTTTTTCAAATGACTAAATATTTCATTTCTCTATGTTTCAGTGTACAGAGGACGAATATAATAAACCAAAAAATATCCCGTTACCTTTATGTTGATATTTAATTCTTTGAGTTTACTTAATTATCTAAATCCGCTGAAAATGTTATTTTCTGCTTTCTTTCTTTTGTAAATTAAAAACCAATAGCATTTACCTCTGCTCTAACTCTATTGACTTAAACTTATTTAGATACAATTATGAATGTAGTGATTATGTACTAGATAAATTTCAATCATGTATAGTTGTATTTTCCTCTTCTTTTTATTTTTTTTTTTTGTATCTAAACACACAATCACAATCAAATGTAACAAAAGTTTTTTTTCCCTTCTTTCAAGATTATACGGTTTATTCCCATCTCGCTTTAACTGTAAAATTAAGCATTCCCGTTTCGCCTTAGTAAGCTCTTAGGTGAATTAAGGAAAGGAAGATTTAATATATTCAGCATAAAGTATTTTTTGGTATAACATGTATTATTTCATTCGCAGTATTCATAAATTGCCATTAATTACGAAATTAAATTTTAAATAAATATTTCATTCAATTTTTTATATCAACCCAGTAATAATATTCACAAATACTAAAATTCCCATTTCGCCTAAGTATTTTTTTAATGAATAAAATACTAAAGGATCGTTTTGTTATATAATCCTTATTAATCTTACATAATCTGAAAAAAAAAAAATAATTTGAGCATCGTATGTACAATTGCTAGGGCATTTATAAATTTTGAATTTTTCACATGAACTGATAATGCACACATATATCTATAAATCTGAATTCTTAATAAATCATGATCTCAAGTTAAAATAAATTGAGTGATGTCAAACTGCACAAATATTAAGTGTAAATAAAATGAATTTACAGTTAAAAACGGACTTAGAATAAGTTATGTTCGTAAAAAAGCATTCTTCGTTGAGTCTACCTTAATCAATCTTAAATGATTTTAAATTTTTATTGATATGGTATGACTTATATATTTAAATTTTTTTTTCAAGAATTACCTTCAGATTTTAAGTAGCAATCTTTCACTGATGACATTGCGACACTTCCTTCAATTCATAAACATTCTTCTATTAAAAGGAAAATTATAAAAGAGTTGAGTTTAGTTAAATAACAAAATTTTTAAATGAAAAGTGTCAAGAAAGATTATACTAGTACAGTTTAATAATTCTAAAATGTATTTATGAAAGATCCAGCTTAAATTCACTTCGAACAATAAATTGTAATATTTTAACAATTACTTTTTATTTATTTTTTTTTAATAATAACACTTTACTTGAAATACAAGAGAGAGAGAGAGAAGATATTTCCGAATACACGTGTCACTTCAATGTTGCGTAATATTGCATGCTTCTATATACATGTAACCGGCGAGTGTCCATGGCGGCAGTGACACCTGTCGTCTCACTGTTCGGGGTACTTCCCGGCGCTGCCGATAGTGTGTACACACTTTTGTTTTTAAACAAGCGATGCTAGATTTACCAATTTCTGAAATCTTTTTAACCTGACAAAAATACTCTCGAAAATTTTGTATCAAATAATTGTCACGGACACTGTTAAGATTACATGTACATTACATTCTGACTTTAATTAGCTAAGATAGAAACTACTTTTGACAGAAATTAAAAATATTTTCTAGCAACAGAATAAAAGTCAGTGTTTATGAACGATGATAACTAATACATTTTTCTCTGTTACTCGCGATTACATTTTTTATATTCAAAAATATTTACTCTGTCAGTCTAAATACTAGCTTATAACACCTATCATAATGCCTTTAGTTACAAATTTTTACAAGTCCCTTAATATATCTCAGTAAACGTAAAAAAATCTATTTTAGTTATTTTGTTTTTACGAATCAAACTTCATGCAATCCATCATTAATGAGAAATTCTGATATTTGACATCCCCTCCTTTGATATGATATTTTAAAAAAATAAAAAAAGAATAAGAAAGAAAATAGAGAGAAGAAAATCCAATTCCAATCATTGATATTGTCAAAAAATTTCATGCATCTTGTATTATATCGCGTGTCTGCCCCCCTCATCCCAAAAAAGAAAAACAATCAAGGTTTCCTTGAGTGTTTAAATATAAAATTCAACCGTGATCCCCTAAAATCGGTCATGGCACGTTTGAGTATAACAATGCAGAGATCTGATGGCACGAAACTGATGGCCCCGGGCAATTCACCGGCTTTAATTTGATAAAATAGCATTTTTTTCTTTTGCATGCAAGACCCTTTGAGAACTTTACATTCAATTAGTAAATGCTAAAATTACCAATGAATTATAACAAATTTACATTTAAGCTGTGAAGCAATGAGGGATCTTTCTCGCTCCCGTGCCATCAGTTCCGTGCCATCAAATCCTTGCAATCGTGCCATGACGGACTACCAATGCACAAATATATGGGAAGTAATCAAAGTTACTTATTCGTGTGCAAACGTCAACCAATATTCTGTTGTTGTTGATTATTTATTTGTTTGATTATTTTTCTTTTATTATTATTTTGATCCATTACATGGCACATTACTCAGCAGTGAGGGACCTTTCTTGTTCGCTGATCCTTAGGCCCCGTGTCTTCAGCTCCTCAGTAAACCATTCTTCTCAAACATGTTCAATATATACAATATTTAATTGCTTACTTTTTGTGAAAAAAATAAACAAATATATTCTACATTAAGGGATCACGTACTTGCACGCAGGGTCCATGTCTGTCTGTAGCTCCTTAGAATATTTTTTTGCTCCGACGTGCGATACTGATTCTCTCAACACAAATTTAAAACATACACATAGAACTTATTTATTATTGTGATAATCCAAGAGTCTGCACTTATGGGTATTGTGATCTGGACGCATTTTAGGAGGAAAACATACCAAAAAATCCTTAGGAAAGATAACCACTGCTGACAAACTGGAAAAACGGCTTCAATCAAAAAAATATTTATTTACTAACAGATCGATAAAACTCAAATATTACATGCTACATGTATTACTTCATTCAATATATTATATAATCCATTTTTTAAGCGCGATTCTGAATGAAATTTTTTCTTGGAACTTACTTGAAACGATATTATTTTCATTAAATGCCGTATTTACATCTTATGCATCAACAACCCCCCTCCCCAACTCCCCCATTTGAAGGACTTCCTATTAGGCCTATTTGATGTGGATGAACGTAATTAAGACTGCACATAAGACTCTCAAGTTTCCAATAACTTTTGACAAAATACTACTTTGTAATTACTTAATGTATGATCCATTATTGTTTATTGATTTATCCTCTATCTTCTTTCTCGCTCTTCCTCTGTGTGTTTTATTCTTATGATTTACATGTATCTTACAAATTGCTATAATAATCATTTTCTCTCTGCACCCCTCTCTCTCTCTCTCTCTCTCTCTCTCTCTCTCTCTCTCTCTCTCTCTCTCTCTGGGGTTAATTCAATTTTTGTTATTTGATTTTGTATACATGTACTTTTTTCCCTATTTTTATCAGTTCATGCATTGTGTCTCTAGTACAATATCTATGTACTGCAGTTTTTAATTCAAACATTTTTTTTTCTATTTAAAAAGCATGATTTCTTTCTTCTTGATTATTTAAAAAAATATGATTGTTGTGATGTATAGAGATTTGTGAAAATTCCACCTTGTTCTGAGTGGTTAGTTAGTTTGTATATTTGCAACTTACATCACTGGTGAGACGCGAGCCCAGAACAAAAGGCAATTAGGGTCTATTGTTAAACTGACCATAGCGAATAACATGTGATATACAAGAACTTACCTTGGTTCTACCCGAGTGCGTAAGCATGTGAAAGAAAAGGCGCGGATCAAGGATTTTTAATAGAAATTTATTATAATAGTTTACTTTCATCCGTATATTCTCATGAAATTCTACAGGATACCTTGTACAGTTATATAATATCCTGGCGTATTGGTTTTTTTTTCGAGCTATTTAGATGTTATTTATTAAATAAATTTATTGCAAACTTTGAAGAATATAAGCAAATGGGGGCTTAAAATGTTAGCATATGTGTCTATAATTAAAATGATATAACCCATATTGCACTTTTGTGTAACTATTTTATTTATATGCCGTAATATGGAAAGGGTGCAGTTTTCTTAAAAAAAAAAAAAACTATTAACGTCTTATGTTTTCGGCCTAAATATAGCATCAATGCCCTATCAGTATTGGCTATAAATATCCATTGGATATTCCAAGCAATAAAAATACGATTATCTGTCTTTCAAAAAAAAAATTAACAAGTTGCATATTTTGGCAGCAAATACACTTATTCGTTGGTTGAACCCATCTGTCAGTAGCTGTGTATTTCCACAAAAAATCAACTAAATTACGTAGCATTTTCCAGTAAAAATCTGTAAGAGAGTGGCCATATTTATGGAAGAAAAAAATTCGTTTGATCCACCCATTCATTTCAATATTCATGCATCTGGTTGACAGAGATCTTAATTTTCTTTCGGAAAAATGTCATCAAAAAGTCTTTGTTAATAACCGATTACGGCTTTAATTAATCTACAGATAAATGTGCATTAGTGAAAAGACTAGAATTTTTGACAACGCACTAAAACCATCGGGGGAATTCCGTTGAATTAATTATTTTGGATATTTTCACTACAGTTGTGCTTCAAAAGTATTTTCCAAGTTTAGCAACCAAACAATTATGTTCTACCGTGCAGAATGGGGAAAATAGGTTAGAAATACAATATGGTCGAAAATAAGATAAGAGACGATACAAAGTTTGTTGATAAAATAGGTATATTATTCAATTCAAAATTTCAACCAACTGAATGTTTTAATCTTGTCACAAATAACTTGATGGCTTATCCGAATTGTCTGAAATTTGTTCTTCAATCTTCACTTTTTCTCAGTCACATTTCTCACCTATCTCGATTTTAATTCCAGATGTCTGAATGCCGAATACTAAATGTAGTATTCTGTATAACGTTATGGATTTACACATTGAGCATAACAATTATTACATATTTTCCCAATCATTTTGACCACTGAAATATGTCTTTTATAACGGTGAATGCATTTCTTAAACAATTATGCACGTAATTCGTGAATTATTAGCTAGGCTAAGAGTTCGCGTCATATTATACTGCAGATTTGGCTTGTACATCTGATCTTATTAAATACAAATGTATATGAACTGATTTTTCAGAGTAAAATAAAAGTTTACTTATTTAAGGTAGATGTCGAAATTCATATCCACTAGTACCAGTTTGACATTTATTACCATTTAGATCCCCTTTCTCCCATTGGACCTGGGTGCGTGGGCCAATGTGGACATTTTACTATCTAGAATTCACTAAATGTAATTATTATTTTTTTTCAAAATTAATTTTCTTTTGTTACTCTCAACTCAATTAATGACAGAAGAAACAAAAAGAGTAATCTTACACTCGATCTATTGTTTGCATTTTCCGACTCACAGTAAACCAAAATAAAAAAAATATATAGTACAATGCTGGTACTTTATTTAGTATTTTCCATCTTTTTCAAATTAATCTTATATAAATAGCAATGTATTTTTTTACTCTCCATATGGTCATGGAGTTGACACAAGATATGATCAACTTATACAATGTACAGCATTTACAGATGATAGTAGATATGCCTTAATAAAATACTAATTTTAAATTAAATAATTTTTCTTTGAAATCAAATACCTGATAAATAAAAGAGAAGATATTTTTAATTTAATTGATCGGTCAATTCAAAACTTCAAGACTAGAGAAATCATAATTATTTAATATTATTATGATATTACGTATAATCAATAATTAGAATTTGTTTTTTTTCTTACTTTTTATACATGGCATTTGTGTATTCTAAGCGCACTTATCAGCGCAAAATTATCACTTTCAAAATAAATATTTTATTTACTAAGATTAAAATACCAACGGCTTTATCTAAACAATTAGTGAAGTTAAAAAAATGTAAAATTTAAGAACTACAGAAGTTTAACAAGTCTAAAAAATCACAGTATGGTTCAGTAATGTACAGTGTCAAACTGGGATGTGTACATTGATCTTCAGTGATGTACAGTGCCAGTCTGGGATGCGTACAGTGATTAACAGTAGTGTACTGTGCTGTACAGAGATTGAGTACTGTACGCGTCTGTGATGTACAGTGTTGTACTGTGAAGGCGTACAATGAGAGACAGTGGTGTACTGTGCTGTACAGTGGGGACGTACAGTAATGTACAGGGATGTACAAAAAATATCAGTGAGTTTGCACTGTGATTTACCGAGGATTACAGTAGGTACAGGGAATTTGTACAGTGACTGTACAGTGCTTAAACAGAAAAAATCAGAACATTAACAGTGGGTAACAGAGTTTATCAGAGATTTTTCAGAATATCAGGGAATTTTAAGTTCAGTAGTGATATCAAAGTCCATAGTACAATACAAAATAGGAGTTGAGCAAATACGACCCCCAAAAATTGAATCGATCTGAAGTCAAGTATTGAAATCAATCTGATGCCGTAAAGAAAGAAAATCTTGAGATGAGGAATATAGCAGATTTCTAACATTATACAGTGCAAGAGTAATTAAAACCATTCAAAAAATTGGTAAAGAGCAATTCATTTGTCCATTCCATGATTGTACACTCATACGTATTGTCATACGTTTATTCAGTCATACGTATTTTCAAGTTAAAAAAAGAGGTAGGGGCTCCATGGGGGAAAATCGGCCCCAGCTTAAAATTAAATTTTATTTTTTTTGGTTATGTGTTGTGGATGTTTATTTTTTTTTAGAAATGTCATTAATTTGTCCGAGAATCTTAATTTAAGAAGATAATTAAATAATTAATTAATCACAATTTTGTTAGCGTAAACGTTAGAAAGTAGCGTCAATAATTAATACTTAACAGTTACTCATTACCTTCCTCTGAGGTCACTGAGATAAACCTACTCACTCATACTACTAACAATAATAAAACTTATTTGATAGGTTACAACCGCCAAAGAAGACGGTATGGTTTTAGCTTAATTGTGCCCAAAAAATGTAATGTCATCAAAAAGTTTTGAATTCGGCTTCAATATTAGTTAAGAATATAGCTGTGATAAATCAGGAAAGAATATGGCACAAAGAATTATAGTTCTGCAAATATGACATCAATAATGTGATGTATTTCTGTATTTTTAACAGAAAAAGCCTCAAATTAGCCAATTTCAAGGGTAATTTTCCTTTAGAAAATAGTTTCCACAGCCATCGCGCACTTTTATTTTTTGATATGTTGCGCGTTGCTTTACTAAACCGATACCTGAACGGGCCGATTTCAATCAGTTTATGACTATTTTTCTGTAATGAACAGATACATTTTGATAACTTTTGAAGGAGATAGAGACTTTATATTTGTAATGCATACTCCATTAATTAATTGCTTTCAAATTAAACCAAGGACAATGATCCAGTAAAATGACTGTGACCTACTGTAAATCTTTTTAATTCCACGGTGTTTAAATTTCACGATTTCTCAAAATGTACCATTCGCGATGGTTTTAATTTCACGCAACTAGAAATTAATTTTATTTTCGTATAAGCATTTAAACGTTTTTAAGAGAAATGAGGACCTTCGCTATGGGTTTAATTTCGCGGAAAGATGGTGAATCGCTAACATAGTGAAAATAAGACCATCGTGATTATTTACCAATCTAAAGTATTTGATAAAAATTAATCTTTAGAACTTTGTTTCCGCCGGGTGTATAGTGTTTCACAAACACATCTTGTTTAAATTGTATTTAATTGATTTACTTAAAACAAGAATTTATTTACTGAATCCAGGAGAATTCAGAGCAGTTCAAGTACAAATAATTACTTAAATATGGTAGTCTAATCACTATCGGGATTGATTTCTTGAAATATTATTAAGATCGACAAAAGAGTCTACTCACTGTACATGCTGTTAGTAAATATTTGTATAACTGTGTTTAAACACTTAATAATGTTGTTTTTTTATGCCGCCACTTGTCAAAAGATAAGATTCAATACATTGGTCATGAAGATACAAAGTAATGGGTACATTTTCTACTTCAGTTAAATTTTTGCACTTTATCGTGTTATAAATTGCATATAACTTTACACATTGTTGATGCATGGTGTTGTAAGTTTTATAACTATACATGTATGTATGTATGCATTATGTTGCAGTACTTTAAGCCATTTGGATATCCATATGATATTGAATAATAAGTTTCTATAAAATCACAAAGCTGTTTCTTTACAAAATTAAGGGGTCCTGACCCTTTTCTATAAAACTCACTTGAGAAAATTTAAAATTTGTAAGATTGATTTTCAAAAACAACAATAACATTAGAGTCACATAGAAAATAGTTTGAAGTATGAAGCACTGCTCATTTTTTCAGAAATGATTTTTATGTCAGATCATGATATGAAGAAATTAAACATTGAGAACAGAAAGATAAGCGATTTATTATCACAACATTTAATTTAATATATGAGGTGCATATGAAAATTATACTTAGTATCATACCTATTAAAATTATGTTAGAAAACAACACGAAGCGATGTTTCCTAAGTCAGAAAATCACACAATTATAGTATGTGGTTGTAAGAAAAAAAAACATCTGTTGGGAGGAGTTATCTTTCTTCTAAATATTTCTTCATGTGAAAAAAGTTATACTAATAAAAATGCTGTATTGAGTACTTGAACCATTAAACCAGTTTTAAAGTGGTCCTTAAAAAGATACAACTTATTCAATTTATAAGGCTTTTGATGTTGGGATTAAATGTTTTATTGTTACATATAATAAAACAATTAAAAAGAAATTGGCAAAAGAAATGGAAAGTATTGTTAATTTGTTTCCATCCACTTAGATTTCAATAAGTCTCAATAAGGTATCTCTGATCAACAAAACTTTGAATAATACTCACAACTTGTACTTTCAAAGTTAACTCTATTCTGAGAGGGTCTATACGTTGCAGTGTTTAATGGTTTATGGTAAATTTTTGAGATCATTAATGTCGTAAAAATACCTTTCGACAAAATAGGTAAAATATTACATCAGGATGAGTCTATGATAATTTATGTAATGATGTAATCTAATGCAAATAGTTCAACTTTAACAATGTCGGTAAAGACAGTTAGACGTAAATAAACTAATATTTGTAGAATAGGCCTTTTAATGAATTAATGAAGAAATATTATTTCAGATCACTACAAAGCAACCAGATAACCACCATTGCAGATAACGCCTTTAATGGATTGCCAAATTTACAGGCACTGTAAGTTTTTGATCATTTTTTTTTTCATTTGTCAGATTAAAAGAAATTTTTATTTATTAGCAATTTTGCAAATTTAATGTATCAGGGAATTTGCTTACAACATTTAAAGAAATGATTGCGGATATTCATTGGATTAAGTAAAGGACAATAGATGTTGTCTCTGCAGGTCGACGCATGTACTGAACATAAGCAAACGTAGTAGATAATATGTTGGTTATTTGACTCTATAGAATGCATGATGAAGTACCCTTAATGTTTACTGCCAAGGGTGAAAAAAAAACTTATACATAATGTTTCTTTATACATAAAAAGAAACATCGGGTACAATGTTTTTGGAGCTTTTTATATTTGAGGAGTGACAGGAGAAGTGTTGTGGTAAGTCTTTCATTAACATGTTCAAAATGTATTTTCTATACATTACTGCTCAAATTGTTTTCATGATCATAATGCTTTGATATAGTACACGTACTTAAGAAACAAGTGTAAACGTATAGGGTTTAGAATAAGTGTTTTATTTGAACAATTTTAACCTGGAATATATTTGCTGTTCGTTATATCCATATCCTTCATTCATATAAGAAGGATATGGAGATAAGAATAACATTCAATATCAAAGTCCATAATACAATACATAATAGGAGTTGAGCAAACACGACCCCCAAAAATTGAATCGATCTGAAGTCAAGTATTGAAATCAATCTGATACCATAAAGAAAGAAAATCTTGGGATGAGGAATATAGCAGATTTCTTACATTATACAGTGCAAGAGTAATTAAAACCATTCAAAAAATTGGTAAAGAGCAATTCATTTGTCCATTCCATGATTGTACACTCATACGTATTGTCATACGTATATTCAGTCATACGTATTTTCAAATTAAAAACAAAGAGGTAGGGGCTCCATGGGGGAAAATCGGCCCCAGCTTAAAATTAAATTTTATTTTTTTTGGTTATGTGTTGTGGATATTTATTTTTTTTAGAAATGTCATTTATTTGTCCGAGAATCTTAATTTAAGAAGATAATTAAAGAATTAATTAATCACAATTTTGTTAACGTAAACGTTAGAAAGTAGCGTCATTACGTAATACACAACAGTTACTCATAACCTTCCTCTGAGGTCACTGAGATAAACCTACTCACTCATACTACTAACAATAATAAAACTTATTTGATAGGTTACAACCGCTAAAGAAGAAGGTATGGTTTTAGCTTAATTGTGCCCAAAAAATGTAATGTCATCAAAAAGTTTTGAATTCGGCTTTAATATTAGTTAAGTATATGGCTGTGTTAAATCAGGAAAGAATATGGCACAGAGAATTACAATTCTGCAAATATGACATCATTAATGTGATGCATTACTATATTTGTAACAGAAAAGCCTCAAATTAACCAATTTCAAGGGTAATTTTCCTTTAGAAAATAGTTTCCACAGCCATCGCGCACTTTTATTTTTAGCACACCTGAGCCGATGGCTCAAGTGAGCTTTTCTGATCAAAATTTGTCCGTTGTCTGTCGTCGTTATCGTTGTTGTCGTTGTCGTCGTAAACTTTTCACATTTTCATCTTCTTCTCAAGAACCACTGGGCTAATTTAAACCAAACTTGGCACAAAGTTTTCTTGGGTAAAGAGGATTCAAGTTTGTTCAAATGAAGGGCCACGCCCTTTTCCAAGGGGAGATAATCATGAATTTGTTTAAAATTAATGGCATTTTTAAAAAATCTTTTTCTCTAGAACCGCTGGTCCAGGAAAGATGAAACTCATGTGGAATCATCCTCAGGTAGTGTGGATTCAACTTTGTTCAAATCATGACCCCCGGGGCAAGGGTGGGGCCAAAATGGTCGACCCTAGGTTTACATAGGAATATATAAGAAAAATCTTCTTCTCCAGAACCACTAGGACAGGAAAGATGAAACTCATGTGGAATCATCCTCAGGTAGTGTAGATTCTAGTTTGTTCAAATCATGACCCCTGGGGCAAGGGCGGGGCCAAAATGGCCGACCCAAGTTTTACATAGGAATATATAGGAAAAACCTTAAAAAATCTTCTTCTCCAGAACCACTAGGCCAGGAAAGATGAAACTCATGTGGAATCATCCTCAGGTAGTGTAGATTCTAGTTTGTTCAAATCATGACCCCTGGGGCAAGGGTGGGGCCAAAATGGCCGACCCAAGTTTTACATAGGATTATACAGGAAAAATCTTTAAAAATCTTCTTCGCCAGAACCACTGGGCCAGGAAAGATAAAACTCATGTGGAATCATCCTCAGGTAGTGCAGATTCAAGTTTGTTCAAATCATGACCCCCAGGGCAAGGGTGGGGCCAAAATGGCCGACCCAAGTTTTACATAGGAATATATAGGAAAAATCTTTTTCTCTCCAGAACCACTGGGCCAGGAAGAATGAAACTCATGTGAAATCATCCTCAGGTAGTGTAGATACAAGTTTGTTCAAATCATGACCCCTGGGGCAAGGGTGGGGCCAAAATGGCCGACCCAAGTTTTACATAGGAATATATAGGAAAAATCTTTAAAAATCTTCTCCAGAACCACTGGGCCAGGAAAGATAAAACTCGAGGAATCATCCTCAGGTAGTGCAGATTTAAGTTTGTTCAAATTATGACCCCTGGGGCTAGGGTGCGGACAAAATGGCCCACCCAAGTTTTACTTAGGGATATCTAGGGAAACCTTTTAAAAGCTTCTTTACAAGTACTTAAAAGCTATGATTAGTGATATTTATATGGAATCATTCTCAGGTAGTGTAGATTCTAGTTTGTTCACATGACGAACGCCTGGTGGGGGGTGGGGGGTGGGAGTATGTGTTCAGGTGAGCGCTGTGGCCCCTGGGCCTCTTGTTTGATATGTTGTGCAAAAAACCATTAAATATCATATATCTCAAAATCTTTGTGGGCGATGCCTGTGGACAATGTTTTCTGAAAGAAAATTCCATTGAAAAGTGTTGTCTTCTGCTACTTTTGAAGAAAATACGTGAACATGCATAAATTTATGACGTCACAATTAGCATTTTAAAACACATGTGAGAAAAATGATTTGTATGATTTTTCTGCATGGAATTTCAATAATTCAGAAAGTATTTTTTTCACCACTTACACTAGTTTTATTTTTTTTAGAACACACAGGGCAAGATTTATATGAAAATCATACCTTGTTGTAAAGGTGTAATGATGATAATCTTATGGTTGTCATAGCAATGACCTATGTTCATAAATATGTCTCTGACTGCATTAATAACAAAAAGGAAATATCTCAAAAACATTACGATTTTAGCTATTTTCAAAACATAGATGTGTTTTGTTGCAAAGAAGAGGTCATCAGTAAATTAACATGAAACATCCTGTTCATAATTTAATTCGAGCCCAGATAGGTATCCAGTTTTCATTTAGATCGGACTTGTCAAACCGCACGTGGCATTCGGTGCGTAATATACTCTGACGTCACATGACGTCGTTTGCATTGTTGCTTTACTACACCGATACCTAAACGGGCCGATTTCAATCAGTTTATGACTATTTTTCTGTAATGAACAGATGCATTTCGATAACTTTTGAAGGAGATAAAGACTTTATATTTGGTATGCATAATTAATTAATTGCTTTCAAATTACACCAAGGACAATGATCCAGTAAATTGACTGTGACCTACTGTAAATCTTTTTAATTCCACGGTGTTTAAATTTCACGATTTCTCAAAAAGTACCATTCGCGATTGTTTTAATTTCACGCAACTAGAAATTAATTTAATTTTCGTATAAGCATTTAAACGTTTTTTAAAAGAAATGAGGACCTTCGCTATGGGTTTAATTTCGCGGAAAGATGGTGAATCGCGAACATAGTGAAAATAAAACCATCGTGATTATTTACCAATCTACAGTATTTGATAAAAATTAATCTTTAGAACTTTGTTGCCGCCGGGTGCATAGTGTTTCACAAACACTTCTTGTTTCAATTGTATTTAATTGATTTACTTAAAACAATAATTTATTTACTGAATCCAGGAGAATTCAGAGTAGTTCAAGTACAAATAATTACTTAAATATGGTAGTCTAATCACTATCGGATTGAATTCTTGAAATATAATTAATATCGACAAAAGAGTCTACTCACTGTACATGCTGTTAGTAAATATTTATATAACTGTGTTCAAATACTTAATAATGTTGGGGTTTTTTTTGCCGCCTCTTGTCAAAAGATAGGATTCAATACATTGGTCATGAAGATACAAAGTAATGGGTACATTTTCTCCTTCAGTTAAATTTTTGCACCTTATCGTGTTATAAATTGCATATAACTTTACACATTGTTGATGCATGGTGTTGTAAGTTTTATAACAGTTACTATACATGTATGTATGTATGCATTATGTTTCAGTACTTGAAAACATTTGGATATCCGTATGATATTGAATAAGAAATTTCTATGTAATAACAAAGCCGTTTCTTTACATAACTAAGGGGTCCTGACCCTCTTCGATAAATCTCACATGAGAAAATTTAAAAGAGCCAAGTATGTTAGTTAGAAAAATCGTCCTTTCTTTAAAAAATGAAAATAATTAATATGACCTGTACACTTCATGAATATATTACCAATTTTCATCTTTCTTTTATAGTTAAGGTGAAATGACCCTCTAAAGATGGGGTGTATTTCATTGCATTTTACTGATTTGAGGACTGTGACGTCATTTTTACGATCAATTAAGAACATTTTTATAACAAGTTTAATGTTTCATTGTATGTTATAAGTAAATTATTTTATATTTAACTGTTAAAATTACATTGTTTATTTACCTTAAAAATAATATTGTGCAAAAAGAATGTTTTAAAGAACAAATGACTTCTAATATCTCTGTATATCTGAATATCATAATTGCAGTCAATTCTTTGCATATTTTGCAGACGATTTTTTCCCTCAAATCAAGTCATTTTTTTCAGTAATGTTAAAATCATAGATCATGATTTCTAAAAGATGTGGTTTTTAAAGGATCTTTAAAAATAAATGAGGAAATGTCACTTTCTTAAGCATTTATTTTGACCCTTTTGTACTTAAGTTTAAAATATGTTACAAAGCAAAAAACCACCCTTTTGAGGTAAAATAATACAATTTTAAAAATATTAGGTACTCTTTGTTTAAAAGATAACGATGTACATCAAAATTAAAAATAAAGAAATTAAAGAAATGAGCAGGATATAATGATATTAATGACAATTAAGCATTTTCTTTTGGTTTATCATGACTTTGCACATTAAATACCTCTTTGAATGTGCACCACTGACAAAGCATTAATTGAAACATTTCTTAACTTACCAAGAGGAAACTTGCAAAGCTATACAAAACAACTGACTTAAATTAGCATAAAAATACTTTTTATTTCTTTTGAGAAAAATTGAAAAGTGTCAAACTGTTCAAATTGAAGCTGCACATACAAATCATCATTTTAAACATAAAACAAGTACTGTTCCGTTAATGTGAGTTCAACTATAAAATCATCAAATACAGAAGCAGTTTGCAATGTCTTTGTATTTTTTGGCTCTGAAGATTTAAAATTATTACATATTTAGCAAACTATATTAAACATTATCAACAAAAATATCAGAAAAAAGGAGGTTACATGCCAATAACCGCATCGGAAATAACACTCACACTGCTCAAAGAACTATATATGAAATTATTATTTTTTTTGATACATTTTGATAAGGGACACAAGAAAAAACCTGTCAATCTAAATGAATAAAACATAATTTGAAAATACACAATCAATAACTTTAAGCTTTCTTGTCTTTATTCCTCAGTGGCTTCAGTTTTACTGTCACTTTCATCAACTATCTATGGAATATCCGCTGCATCACATACATTGTCTAGCCAGTTCTTGTCTAATTCAAGGTTGATGACATCAGAGTATCTAGCAAATGACAAGTACCAAATAATACTGGAAATGTGTGCACAGGTTCCAACTACTCGTGCTCCTGACTTACAGCGGCAATACCAAGAGGTCACGACACCATCCTCAAACCTAATCCAGCACAGATAGCATTTGCTTGAGATATGTCTACTTTGGATCTTGGCATCAACGAGGCCTGGCTTGTACTGATCAACCCTCACCCCATCCATCCTGGTTCACATGTTCCTGAATGTAAAATTTTGCCAATTTAATTTGATACACACCAAGAGTCAATTCCCGAATTTCTTCCTCTGTATACTTTGGAAAGTCAGTAATGGTGGTCTCCTCATCCTCAATCTTCCTCCAACTATATCGCTTCTTCATTAGCTTTTCTGACTCTACCTCTGTCTGCAGCCGATTCGTCTGGGTAGAGAGGTATCGCATATTTGTTGCGATCTGGAAATCATTTTCTTCATCTCCACTGCTTAGAGGTGGCCTAAAGCAATTTCTTTCAGAATAATTACAATGTATATTAAATTGAATTTTTTATAATTGAAATTAAAAACTTGTTCAGGCTGCTGCAAAGTGTTTGAATTATACCTATGAAGTGTACCTGTATTTGTTACAGATTGCACTTAAAATTCGCACATTGTCACCAACATATGGGATCTGGGAATTAGGGATTTGTCTTGCCAAGTACCACCACGTCTTAATTCTCGCATTTACTGATTCTACATTCAATCGTATCTGTTATAGGAAAAAAATTATAATTGCTGTTAATATACTAATACATTCGGGCATATCTTATTCATATGTCTATTATCAATCATTATTCATTTATTGGGTGCATAATACATGCAGACAATTACCTTTGTGATCAAACGAGAGCTAATGGCATCCTCTGTGGAGTGTTGCCTTTGGCCTTTTTGTAAAAAAGAAGGCATCTTTATATGAATTCCTAGATTTTCCAATACTCCTGCAAAATCCCTAAAACCCCTGTCCACTATCATGACATCATCCTCCTGAAGCCAAGTCTTAATTTCTTGAGTGTCCGTACCAATTATGTGTTTTAAAATGTTTGCATCAGATTTCTTTCCGTCGGCTAAATACGGTCCAATGGCAGCTATGATATAACTTGTGGTCGTGACAATCATCATTGATTTCAGTAGATGCCTGTTTATAGATAATCATTCAATATTCAATAATTTTGAATTCATAGCTTAAAAAATTGTAATTTTACAATTATAACTTACATGACATTTTATACAAAATTTAAATAGCTACAAATGTTTTCTTTCTATGAAAACTAAATCGCAAAATTGTTATATGATAAAATTTCAAGTAATTTGCATTAATTCATTTGTTGAAATACAAATGTCATAACTTTAACCTATCAAAAGTTATTGTCAAAGTTATACAGAGTTTCTGCAGACTGCAGTCTGACAAACAGAGCAAGACATTTTTTATATGCCACCAAAATTAAAGATTCATTTTTATTAAGATTCATTTTTAATTATATATTTGATATTTCTTACCTTTGTTTTTTGCATACTGTATGACCGCCTTTGAAAGGAAAGCTGTGAACTCTTTTGAACATATATATATATATATATATATATATATATATATATATATATATATATATATATATATATATATATATATGTATACAGTGGACCCTCAGATATCCGGACGCCAGATATCCGGATGCTTCAGTATCCGGACGATTTTTCATCGGGACAGAATTTTTAAATGTTACTTTGTCTTATTTAACTGGTGATTCAGGTATCCGGATGCTTCACATATCCGGACAAATTGACAAGGAACCAAAGCGTCCGGATAAATGAGGCCCCACTGTATATATAATCCAAATTCAAATGATAAACTCAAACTTTTGAGTTTTTTTTGAGTGTATCATTTGAATTTGGATTTTATTTTATCCCTATACCAAGGAAAAATAATTTTTTGAATATATACATATATTATATATATATATATATATATATATATATATATATATATATATATATATATATATATATATATATATATATATGTGTTCCATCTGTAAAATGAATAACGACCCCCATCAAATAATGGCAGGGGGTCATTTTTCGACAGCGAAAAATGACCCCCGGTCATTATTCGACGTAGAAAAATGACCCTTTTGCCCGTAGAAAAAGTGTCACCACCCTAAACATTTGAAGAACCCACGTGAAGAAAAATGGCCCCGTAGAAAAATGACTCCCTGTTGATTAAAGCTGAAATTTTTAGGGGGCAAAATAAAAATAGATAAAGAAACATATCGGCCAAAATGCTCATCTGAGGTTATTTTGATTAAATTTATATGTTCACCTCATAACATACGATTATAGCTATACTTTAAGGTCAATGCGATGATTCAGAATCTAAAGGAGTAAAGATTTATCGAGCCTAAAGGGTTTGTTAAATATTGTTTTTCGATGGTGGGAATCATCGTACTGACAGAAAAAATCAGCAGTATCATATATTATTTTATCCGGCGCTTGAAAACCGGAAGGGTATATAGTGATTTGGATGTCTCTCCGTCTGTTACGCTTTGTGGTATCCATCTGTTATCCGCAACTCTTCTTATATATAAAAAGATGTATTTGTAAAACAGCTATGTCCCTGTATGGCAACATAGCGAAGATTGAACTTTTCTTAAAGGCAATTTAAATATAATGGTACCCAAAGTAGGGTCTTCTCACAAGAAATACAATTGCAAAATAGGAAAGTCCTAGCACCACTTGTTCAAAATTAATAGCTAAGGATAAGTGTTTGAAAGGTAGGTAAAACTCAAAGGTCAAAGGGTCAAAGTTGATGGTTTCTTAAGAAAGGTTTAATGTAACATGGATTACATTTGTGAAGTATGAAAGTACGAGTATCTACCGTTTAAAAGTTATAGCCGAAGCTAATTAATTAAAAATTTGGCATTTTTGTGTAAAATGGGATAAAGGTCAAAAGGTCAAAGAAGGTGTTGCAGAAACTCGCTATTATTCCCTATATATCGAGAAGGACATTTAAATACCCTCGTTATGTCTAAATATAATAAAGGTACGTAGAGGACTATGTTTACGGCTGGTAATTCCTGCTTGATACAGCAAAACACTTTCGTCATTTTGCACGAAAGATGTTGGAACAACTAAAAGCACAGTGGCTAAAGCAGCATTTTGAAAGATATACTGTAGACATCGTGCGAAAATATTTCATCAAATAAAACTTCGTCCCATAATAAAACTGTTGGTGCTATATCCAATATATGTTATTTGTTTCAAATCAAATTCTTTGCTACTAATTAAGAGATCAAAATTGTAATACTTAACTTCAGTATGTAAAAAAATTAATTAATTAAACAATACAGTTACTTTATTTTCCAAGACGAAAGTAAATAAAGCATTGGTTTTTGGTCCCAACATAGCAAGGAAAACAAATAATCCTGTATTCATAATCTATAGTTTAGTCATTAATTAACTTCTTGACACCCACCCCCCTTCTCTCTCTCTCTTTCAAAAATATATGTGTATTGCACTACCATTACATACGGAAAAAAAATATGCAAAAATGATCCATACCAGGATTCGAACCCATTCTCCGGTAAAAGTACAAGTTGGAAGCCCTCCAGCATATCTACTAGACCATTTCGGACACAACTGTTTTGTAGTGTTATTTAAAGTACACATTTTGCATTTCGTTTGGCGAATAATTTTTATTCAATATTTGCGTTTTTCAAAATTGTGCCTCTTTGAAACAAAAATCGGAAATGGCAGTTTTGAAGAAAAATCCTGCCTCTTTGTGTATATATCAAATTATTTTGTTTTAAGAGGCATTTTTTTCAGAACAATGAGGATTCCCTATTTAAAAAAGTGAAAATATTTTTTTGCCGTAAGACTAATTTTCACATCATTTAACGGCAAGTTGGAAATCAATACACACCTTCCAAATATTGTTTCTCGTTGTGCGTTATAGATTGTTGCATTTGAAAAAAATAAATACGAGTTTCTTCAACATAAGAATTCCCCTTTTAATCTGCTACACATTTAGGGAAAATAACAAAAGAACTGCAACACCCTCTTTGGTGGTACTCAAAGTAAGGTCTTGTCACAAGGAATGTACACATATTGAATATGAAAGATATAGCTACAATAAATGAAAAGTTATGGTAAAGGTTAAAGTTTTTGCGGAGAAACAGACCGCCAGATAGACAGACAGACAGACAGACGGACACGATAAAACTATATACCCCCGAATCTTCGATTACAGGGACATAAAAAGAAATGGTCTTCAATTTACTTTTCATATTATGATACAGTATAAAGAAGACGTTACACAAATGAAAATTTTGGTGTTGATTTTCATATTAAATTCACTGAAAAATATACTCAGAACTGGGTAAAATCGTAGAGTAAAACAAGAAATAAGAAATGTAATGAATACTGTGTGCTAAATCAAATAAGAATGAATTTAATTTGTGAAGATTCATGAGGTTATAAACTACGACGCTTCACGCCGGCATAAATAAATATGCTGGCGTGAAGCATTGTAGTTCATATGTAAGATTCCAAGGTCCGATGGTGACGCCAAAGTCCGATGGTCTCGCCAAACCCCGATGGTCTGCGCCAAACCCCAATGGTTTGTTGTCGGTACGGACGCCAAAGTCCGATGGTCACGCCAAAGTACGATGGTTCGTTTCCTATGAGACACGCTGCGCTAAAGTGCGATGGACTGACACGCCAAAGTCCGATGGTGTGGAGAAACAATCAACGTTCATTACGTCACAATAATACGACGTCAATCATTGACGCCGTTTTCCTGCATTCAAATGCCATAATTTCCGAATTGATCATTGCAAACGCTTTTATTTATTTTGTGTATTGCTTACATGTTTCAGAGATATTAGGATTAGTCCTCGCACACCACTCAACTGATTAGGGTTAGTCCTTTTAGTTTGATTGATTTAGGGTTAGTCCTCGCACACTAGTCGAGTTATTAGGGTTAATATCGCACCCACCCAAGATATTTAGGTATATATATAGTTGTTAGGCCTACACACTTTTCGAGCGATAAGGGTTAAGTAAGTACCTATCCGAGAGATAAGGGTTAGTTTTTGCTTAATGATAATTATTAATGCTTATTTAAAATTTTGGCATGGTGCGGCATTGTAGTTTGCCGCATTAGTATTATGACGTCATAAATGTAAATTGTTTTCAGCACCATCGGGGTTTGGCGTGTCAAACCATCGGGGTATGGCGTAGACCATCGGACTTTGGCGTGACCATCGGACTTTGGAGTCCCGTCGCACTTTGGAGTCCTACACATATACCAAAATTAAATTTATTTCTTATTACATTATTTCTCTAATGACTTGCCATGAAGAACTTTATTCGGTAATAACCAATATTTGCTCCCCAAAATCAAATTTTGATGGAGTTATATTTAATTAAGTAATGACGTCATATGTACGTAATGACGTCACAAACATGACGTAAATTTTAGTTTTTTATGAATTCTACAGAAAAAATGTACATAATTCGTCGATATTTTGAGTAAAAGTCACCGAGCGCATGTGTGTTCAGGATCAATATTTTGATATACTGTGTAGAATAATAATATCAATGAAATATGTACATATTGTTCCTGAAAAAACTTGCGCTCTATAAATTTTAAAGCTAAAGTTGTTGAAATTTTGTCCATTTTGTCCTTTTTCTGAAAAAGGATATAAAATTGGATAAAACAAAAATTGTGAATAAACTGCTTTGAAACTATAATATGTTCTGTTAATTTATATTTCTCATACAATTTATTGAATTCAGCACATTTCAAGAAGTTTTCAAAATTTGACTTTTGTAGGGGCAAGTATATGCAATATACCGCATATAGTTCTTTACTCCGTTCTAATGTCATTTTTTCAAGCAAAACAGTGTGCACTATATTTTTTGACGTCAAAAGTGGTATTATGACGGTCAATGGAGATATCCATGTTTATTCGTGGTACATACCTAATGTAGTTCATGAGAAAATAAACTGCATTTTATTTTGTAGAGAATCATAGGGGAAATTTATTGGAAATTTAAATATAAGGTTATGTCTACATGTATAGTTTTTGCATTAGAATGTGTATTTTACACTAGCCCATAGCTTTACAGAGAATATTTTTATGTATTATACCCACCCCATTACTTATCTAGGAGGAAGTTGATTATCAACAAAAGCTACCAAAAACTACCCTACCTTTATTTTTCTATAAGGAGGGATTAAAAATAAGCTTACAATAATCTACTTTCTACTTATTTTCAACTGTAGCTATATTTTTTCTAGAGCCTCTTTCAGTATTATTGAAAGGTATAGAGTTTTATTTATATTTGCTTTTCATTTATTTTTTGTTTGTTTTGATTAAACGTTATTTTGTTTTTAGGGGGGGGGGGGGGGGGGGGGATGAAAAATTTCCTCTTTCATTGTCAAATAGGATTTGCCAAACATATACAAGCTAACAGTTGAAATGAAGGAAATAATAATTTTTCTATTAAAGAGTATTGGAACCTGATTGTTGCATGGTCTGATTTCTAAAAACAAGTGGAATATCATTCTTTAAGCAAACACTATGTGGAGGAATATATTTACTTGACAATTAAAGAATCTCTTTTCACTTTAAAGGAGGTCATTTTTCAATTGGGGTCATTTTTTTAATTGGACTAACATATAAAAAAAATGACCCCTAGGACACTTTTTCTACAAAAAATATTTTTTTCTACGGGTAGGGGGTCACTTTTTGTCGTTGAAAAATGACCCCCAGTCAATTCGACGGGGGTCATTATTCGTCTTTACACCATCCAGCACAAATATGGCCTGGTTGAGGGTGGGAGAGAACAGTTCATTGACAAGGGGTCTGGTATGGTCATGGATAACGGTATCCCTGCTAATATGATTGAAACCAAGGTGATTTGGGACAAAGTAGATGCTAACTGCTTGTCTCCTAGTGGATACAGCTCGTCTAATCTAAAACAATATTTTTATTTACATGTAGCGCTGCAATATATTTCCTTTTATCAAGATTGACTTTTTGCATCTTCAATTCACAAATGTTCCAATAAAATAATGAAAGTTATGCAGTGGAACAATTTTTGTCGGTATAATTAATATTTCACTTGTACTGATCTCTATTAGCATACAAAAATAATTATGTAGAATCAGAAGAAAACTATGAGATTTAGATATCATAATTCTGCTTTAATATATTAACTATTGATAATTTTAAATTCCTTCCTATTTGTGGTTTAGTCATGTTGAACAAAACTCCCAGCATGTTGTTATCCATAGCTGTCCTCAATTTGGTCAGAAAAATCGCTAAACAATTTCTAACGCTCCTTGATTTAGATGACCTAACGTCTCCAGTTTGCACATAAGATAACAGATCATCAAATTCTATTTTTCCAAGTCCGGTGAGAGTAAAATACAGTAGTCACTTTCTGCTAAAGATGAAGAGTCATCAAAGTCTAATCTCTGATCCTCTTATCAATAGTTCTTGTCTGAGTTGTCCAACAAGCTCCATAGTTGTAGATCTGCTTACAAAACTTGTGTCCTTTGGTGGTATTGGGCTCTCTATAGTCTTGATGTTTATGATGTCATTCAGTATGTGAGCCGGACAACAACGAGAATCTGCATGTTAAAACAAATTGTTTATACCTCTATGAATTTAATATATCAGTATATACACTGCATACACATTAATACTACCAGTAATATAAATATGTTAATCAAACATATTCATACCTGCAGGTATTAGAATGTTCTGCTTCAGGAAAAAAATTAAACCTTGCTTGTGTGGAAACAACGGATCAGGTTTTCTACACAAAACACAGTATGCATGACTGTTAACTGTGCTTTGTAGCGACAAAGTCACAGATGGTGGACTCTTCAAAGTACATGTACTTCGTCCAGCAGGGCTCTGTATGGGGGTGGTGCAGGTTGGTCCCGATGACTTCTCTTGCGGTGTTCCTTTTAATGTATCGTATTTTTTCTACATTTTCTGCATAATGCAACATCTCTGCACTCAGTCATAAATTTTCTTCTTAAAATCTTTCTTGTGCTTTTATTCACGGGCCGTCTTTCACTAGGCTCTGTCCTTTTCTTGCAAAGTATGCAAGGATAAAATTTTGGTCCACAACTTGGCATTTTTTCTAAAAAAAATCACATGTGCATAATTATTGACCATGTTTACTTTATATAATTTTCAAGTCATCAACCTTTGATCTGAGAGAGGTACACTAAGAAAGAGATTACTAGTATTCATTTTCTTATTTATGGAACAAAACGTTTATTAATTAAAAAAAACAACATGTAACTTTGTGCCCCTTCTGAAGGAAAAATAATCCCACCACGTACAGATCTAAAAGGGGGGGGGGGTTCAAAAGGGGACTCAAATACAAACCAAAACACAGCCTTATCTGTTTTTAAAAGTCATTATTTTATTCAACTGCAATCTCAAGGCAGGAAGAACAAAATTTTTCACTAAAACATATTATATAGAAAATATGTTCAAATTTTAATATTATCTATTAGGAGGCACATTATGTTTATATGGATAATACACACATTTCTTTTTTACTTTGAAAGAGAGAAAGTGAGAGAAAAAAACATTGGCCACTTCTCAATTAAAATACCCATCCTCATCATCAAAAATGAATCAACAATAATAAACTTTGTATACTTTGAAAACTAATTGCAATGTCTAACTGCATTGTTATTTCTTACTCAGTAATTCTAACTCCTAAAGCATTAAAAACTAGTGCTAATTGTAACGGGAACCGTTACAGATGTTCCCCAAACGCTCCCCAACTCCCTTTTGGTGCCATATTCCCTGTAAGCTTCATTTAATAAGACAAATTCTGGTAATTTAGACTTAAACAAAATTTACCCAGAAGGATACCAATTATATTCAAATTTTAGCATTGCGCCCGTGCGCATGTGAATGCATGTGCGGTATGACCATATCATCTTGTCTACACTATCTATATATTTAAATATACTATATATCAAAGCATTCAGTCCAAAAGTATTAAAAATCACTCATTTAAGTGTATTTTTAATTTCACTCTTTCCAAATGCACGCACGTGCGTGCACGTGCATGATGACCATACCTTCTTGTAGGAGTTCCTTATATTTATCTATGTTCTGAATCCCATCCTGTTTGGTTGAAAAACAAGAGAGTTATAGCCATTTTAAGTTTCAGCCAATCAGATTGCAGCACACGTGCATGCTCGTGATTTCATGAATTGTTTTGTATATCATATTGCAGGATATCCTAATGTAAAACTATGTTTTAAATTTCAAAGCATTTCGTCAAAAAACAAAGGGGGATTTAGCCATTTAAAGTTTCAGCCAATCAGAATGCAGCACACGTGTATGCGCGTGATTTCTTTAATTTTTCTGTATATCATATTGCAGGGTATTCTAAAGTATGGCTATATCTTAAATTTCAAAGCATTTCATCAAAAAACAAAGGAGATATAGCCTTTTAAAGTTTCAGCCAATCAGATTGCAGCACACGTGCATGCGCGTGATTTCTTGAAATTTTTTTGATATCATATTGTAGAATATACTAGTTCATTACTATATTTAAAATTTCAAAGCATTTCGTCAAAAAACAAAAGAGATATTGAGAAATTTGTTTCAGCCAATCAGAGCAAAGCGCACGTGCATGCATGTGAATGGTGACCACACCATCTTGTAGGAGTCCTTTATGTCTATCTATGTTCTAAATCCCATGCTGTTTGGCTGAAAATCAAGGGAGTTATAGTCATTTAAAGTTTCAGCCAATCAGATTGCAGCGCACGTGCATGCGCGTGATTTCATGAAAAATTTTATATATTATTTTGTAAAACATCCTAATACATGTCTATGCTATAAGTTTCAAAGCATTTCATAATAAAACAAAAAAGATATTAAGGATTCTGTTTCAGCCAATCAGAGCAAAGCGCACGTGCATGCGCGTGAGATCTTGCTATTTTGACCATGTCATATTGTTATGCTACTAATATATCCTGATATTATAAGTTTCAAAGCATTTAATCAAAAATTTAAAAAGTTACGCCTATATCAATTAAATCGGTCATTTCACATGTTGCACGTGCACGCTCTTGCAAGCACATGCGCGCAAAATGACCTTCGTTGGGCAAATCTACATAACATGTCTACTGACCCTAAAAACATTTCACCTAAGTCGGATGTATAGTTTACGAGATCATTCCCGGACAAAAAAGTACCCAGGAAGAAGAAAAAAAATAATATTAATAAGAAACAGAGTAAAAACAATATGTTCCCCAACTTCGTTTGGGGAACATAACTAATTTTAGCAAAGAAACTATTAGTGAAAAAATCCATTGAGTTATAGATCTTTATTTCTTTTTTAAATGCGCCTATTATTTAAACGAACAGTGAACTTTTGCAAGGAACTGTGCGTTGTCAATGTAAATAATGAAACATTCTATTTTTAAACGATTGGTGTAGGAGATAAATATGTTAAATATTACATAAGGATGATTCAATTATAATTTAATGCAAAGAGTTCAACTTTAGCAATGTCGGTAAAGACAGTTAGACGTAAATAAACTAATATTTATAGAATAGACATTTTAATGAATTAATGAAGAAATATTATTTCAGATCACTACAAAGCAACCAGATAACCACCATTGCAGACAACGCCTTTAATGGATTGCCAAATTTACAGGCACTGTAAGTTTTTGATCAATTTTTTTCATTTGTCAGATTAAAAGAAAACTTAATTTATTAGCAATTTTGCAAATTTAATGTATCAGGGAATTTGCTTACAACATTTTAAGAAATGATAGCGGATATTCATTGGATTGAGTAAAGGACAATAGATGTTGTCTCTGCAGGTTGGCGCATGTACTGAACATAAACAATCGTAGTAGATAATAAGTTGGTTATTTGACTCTATAGAATGCATGATGAAGTACACTGAATGTTTACTGACAAGGGTGAAAAAATAACTTATACTTAATGTTTCTTTATACATAAAAAAACCACATCATGTACAATGTTTTTGGAGCTTTTTATATTTGAGGAGTGACAGGTGAAGTGATGTAGTAAGTCTTTCATTAACTTGTTCAAACTCAAACAAGGATGAAAGTGTTTTCTATACATTACTGCTCAAATTGTTTTCATGAACATAATGCTTGAATTGAGTACACGTACTTAAGAAACAAGTGTAAACTTATAGGGTTTAGAATAAGTGTTTTTTTTTAACAATTTTAACCTGGAATATATTTGCTGTTCGTTATATCCATACCCGTCATTCATTTAAGAAGGATATGGAGATAAGAAAAACATTCAATATCAAAGTCCATAATACAATACAAAATAGGAGTTGAGCAAACACGACCCCCAAAAATTGAATCGATCTGAAGTCAAGTATTGAAATCAATCTGAAGCCATAAAGAAAGAAAATCTTGGGATGAGGAATATAGCAGATTCCTTACATTATACAGTGCAAGAGTAATTAAAACCATTCAAAAAAATTGGTAAAGAGCAATTCATTTGTCCATTCCATGATTGTTTACTCATACGTATTGTCATACGTATATTCTGTCATACGTATTTTCAAGTTAAAAACAAAGAGGTAGGGGCTCCATGGGGGTAAAATCAGCCCCAGCTTGAAAATAAATTTCATTTATTTGGTTATGTGTTGTGGATATCTATTTTTTAGAAATATCATTAATTTGTCCGATAATATTAATTTAAGAAGATAATTAAAGAATTAGTAAATCACCGTTTTGTTAAACGTTAGAAAGTAGCGTCATTATCTAATACACACACAGTTACTTATCACCTTCCTCTGAGGTCACTGAGATAAACCTACTCACTCATACTTCTAATAATAATAAAACTTATTTGATAGGTTATAACCGCTAAAGAAGAAGGTATGGTTTTAGCTTAATTGTGCCCTAAAAATGTAATGTCATCAAAAAGTTTTGGATTCGGCTTTAATATTAGTTAAGTATATGACTGTGATAAACCAGGAAAGAATATGGCACAAAGCATTACAATTCTGCAAATATGACGTCATTAATGTGATGCATTTCTGTATTTATATTTACATTTGCAAATGTTTTCCCTTATATAAAACTACTGGAAGGAATGCGTATCTATAACTGTATAAATACAGGTACGGGGTTAAAAGGTCATAGATGTGCGTATAGATAATTGTTTGACGTAATTTCTCAGTGACGTCATAAAGGGTCGACGTGCGTTTAGTGGATTGTTTACATGTCGTTGGGTTTAGAAAAATAATGCATTTCACAAGTCAAAAGTCATAATTAGGTAAATATAAAGTCTGAATAAGTCACAAATGTAAATATAAGTAATAAGTTATCATTTTAAAACATCTATCGGGCTATAAATACGGGTTGGTACAAGATTAAAATCATCAAAAAGCCCTTCGGGCTTGATGGAATTTAATTTAACCCGTATTTATATCCCCATAGATGTTTAAAAATGATACCTTATTTCTTAATTAACAGAAAAAGCCTCAAATTAATCCATTCCAAGTGTAATTTTCCTTTAGAAAATAGTTTACACAGCCGTCGCGCACTTTTATTTTTCTGATATGTTGTGGAAAAAAAACATAAATAATCACATACTTCAAAATCTTTGTTGGCGATACCTGTGGACAATGTTTTCTGAAAGAAAATTCCATTGGAAATTGTTGTCTTCTGCTACTTTTGAAGAAAATACGTGAAAATGCATAAGTTTATGACGTCACAATTAGCATTTTAAAACACATGTGAGAAAAATGATTTGTATGATTTTTCTGCATGGAATTTCAATGATTCAGAAAGTATTATTTTTCACCTCTTACACCAGTTTCATTTTTTTAGAAACCACAGGGCAAGATTTATATGAAAACTATTTCTTGTTCTTTCTTTTGTCAAGGTGTAATGATGATAATCTTATGCTGTCATAGCAATGACCTATGTTCATAAATATGTCTCTGACTGCATTAATAACGGAAAGGAAATATCTCAAAAACATGACGATTTCAGCTATTTTCAAAACATAGATGAGTTTTGTTGCAAATAATAGGTCATCAGTAAATAAACTTGAAATATCCTGTTCATAATTTAATTCGAGCACAGATACTTATCCAGTTTTTATTTAGATCGGACTTGTCAAACGGCACGTGACATTCGGTGCGTCTAATTCTCTGACGTCACCTGACTTCGTTTGCACTGTTGCTTTACCAAACCAATACCTGAACAGGGCCGATTTCAATCAGTTTATGACTATTTTTCTGTAATGAACAAAAAAAATTATTTAAACGGCAAGTTTATTTTTTCCTTCAACTGTTGTCGTTATTCTCGCGAGAATGTGGTCTTTGGTTTGTACACGAAGCAATGCATTGTAGGTCAAAAATTCTGCGGCAAAAATTTTTATGGAATGAATGTGCAGTGGTCCGAATTTTCTCTTTGCCCAGGCGTTATCGTTAGAGTTCGCAGTTTCGAGTTTCATTCGTTGCACTCGCTATTAAAACATTTTTTTTCCTAAATGAGAGTAGGGATCTTTTATAATACCGTCAATGAAATATGGCTTTTGAACCTCAATTAGGATTTCTGTGTGTATCAAAAAGTGAGCATGCCATGTAATTATTTCTTTGCAATGGAATTTTAAGGGATATAAGCAATATATATTGTGTTTGTTTGTATGTGGGCGAATCTGTGCAAAAAACGGAAGTGATGTAATTTGCATCGGGATCGATGTCCAATGATGCCTTGATCTATACAATTGCAAGGGGGCGCTCAGCCTTAATTCTTGCGTCCTTGTTATTCTTTTTGATTTACATAAACATGTAATATTATTGTGTGGACTTACTCTATTTTTTTCATTATGATAATCCTGAAAAAAATATATCAAATTGGGAATAAGTGATGTCTTCGCTCCTTGTGTATTTTGTAAATATACACACATTCATGTACGCAAGTATTAAGGATGTATTCTCAATCCGGAAAAAAAAAACGTGCATTAAACTTTTCACATGCTTTTATTTTTCTGAAAGTGTACTACCCAAGGAATAATTTAAAGACAAGAAAAGAGTATGTTAGTGTCCATATAAGAGAGATTCAACCGTTCGAACATAGGCCAAAACAAAGCATGGGAAATTTCATTAAAAACGCTATTAGACTATAAAATACCCCCATAAAATTATAAATACAATCAATTTAAACTTAATTTTGTTTTGATTTACTCAAAAGTATTGAAAAGTTGATTTTTAAAGCAAAATATGAGCAAATAATTACCAATTAAATAAATTGTACCCAAAAATGTTGTTCACAAGTGTCAAAATTAGGCAATTTTTTTTCCTATAAAATTGCTTGAAAAACCATAGAAAAACATAGTTCTACAATTAAACTTTTTGAGAAAATTGTTGTACAGTTTCTTTAGAGATTATGACTCCTTTTCATAGCATGAAAAGTAGGGGTTAGTGCACATATAAGAAAGTTTTGATATTTTTTATATCACCAACCCTATTTCTTTTCAGCATTTAATGAAAATAAATCAAGGCATTTAGGCGTGAAAAGTGTGTTTTTTTATTCACCAAATATTCAAAATTAGTGTGATAATTTCAGATAATAATTACAATCTTGTTAAGAAAAGCTTTTAATGAATAAAAAAATAATCAATTAACATATAAAACTTCATAATATTTTGGTAAATGCCCTCTCTTTCTCTTGCCCTGCGGGTTCCAGATTGGGTCCTGGTTTGTGGTGTAGGATGGTGGCTTCCCTGTGATCAGTCAAATCCAGTCCCACTTTTTCAATATGATTTGATGGTTTTGTCCATCTGATTTTAGTGGTTCTAAAACCCTGCTCTCTTCTAAAGTTCTTCATTTGTGATTCTTGTGACAAGACTTACCTGAAAAAATTATTTTAAAAAAGAAGATTATAATTCCTGGTAACATCATTGTTCAAAAAATGTAAAATCATTATTTTGTCTACCTGACTTTGTTTTTATGAACCTAAGCCTGCAGTTAAGAATCAAATAATTTCTACATGTTCTAGAATGTTTCAGAAATATTCCATTTTCTAACCCGTGTAGGTCGCCATAGAACGAAGCGACCTAGTTTCGTATCGAATGTAAACAGCTAAAAATTATAGATGTTATTTTATTATTTTCGTAAGGTATGTCTGTAAATTTGGGATATATATTCTGCATTTACAATATCAAAGGAAACTTATCATATACTAAGAGCTAAAGTTGCAATAAAAAAGAATGCTGTCGTCTGCACGCATCTGAAGAACCCTTAGGCCTTAAACGTTTCGTACATGTATGTAACATGTTTATGCTATGTTTCAGTTTGAGATGTGACAGTATTCTATGTATTTTGAAACTTTTGTATCTATAATGCATAAACATTGCTATTTTCAATAAGTTTGAAAGCATTGTAAACCTACATTTTCGCTTTTCCACTGCTACTGGAATGTTGTCAAAACACTTCGAGAACGGCGCTCTTGGCTGGCATGTTTTGGAACCACTTTCGAGAAAGTACCTGTTGACCTAATTGTGATATCGATAATTTTTTTAAATGTTTTAAAATTTCTGTCTGTTGGCTCTTTTAACGGAGTGCCATTCGGCATTCCTGTTGCTTTGAAAGGGGCGGTCCCGTCTTCTTCCCCTCCCGATCGGGTTCGTAATGTCGATTTCACTTGTCGACTTTCTTAGGCCTATGTCGTAAATATCGTAATTTTGCACATGTCTTGGTCATTAATACAACATAGAACGATTTTTTTTATTTAAAAAAAAAATACAGTTAAACATGTAGATCATGAAAACTTTAAAAAGGTGTTTGTAAATTGTTATCAGTTTGAATTTTACGACATGTTTAAGTACGAAGACCCACTTGGGGTAAAATGATCTGAAGAATTCATCCTTTATGCAAAGCATAAAATCGGCTATAAAGAAAAATTAGCATTTTCAAAAGTTCTTCCACAATTTTGAAAGTATCCAAGCAAGGAAAGCACAAGATATCCAAAGCTAAAATGGTGATCATTTTTATTTTAGACTGTCTCTGAAGCAAAATAATGTATAGTTTAAAAAAACATTTATAAATATGATATAAATGAATTAACGTCTCATTTCCTCATGTGCGGCCTAAACTGGTGCTATAAATTGGACCTCGAAAGAAATTTTTTTAAATGTATATTGATTTTTTTAAAATTTATTTTATTAAAAAAAACATATAACTACAATATTTTTGAGTTGATCAAGACACCCCCCCTATCGCCTCAGACCTTATCATTATATGTACGTCGTGGGATTAAATCCACTGCGGGACGTTGAAACTGTTCGGATGAGATCGTATAAATCGGTATCCCCTGTTGTTTGGCACGAAAAAGATCCTCACTACTCAATGGCTCTGAGTAATCCAGGTGTTCACCCCATTAAAGAAAAAAAAATCAACCCAGAAATATCTTGAATTATCTCACTTTTAAAAAAACTTTTACTAAGTAGTCATTTTTACTTGAAATAACAAAGATAAGTACAGTGTAATAAAAACTTTAATAATTCAATTTTAAAATATACGTCAATTACCAAATTCAAATGTTTTACTTGATTTTGTATTTTAAAGAATTGTCTTACTTACACACTAAAAAAGTTTGGTTTTTTTTTTAAATTTTGTGTATATAAGTTTTAACATTAATTGGTGTTTTCTTACATTTTACCACTATTTACCTACATGTATTACCAAAATATTTTGATGCGCCTGATTTTATTCGGGCTGCATATTGTTTTTGTACTGTCTGTCTGTTTGTATGTCTGCTTGTCTGTCTGTTGTCAACTTTAACCTTCGCCATAAATTTTGAACCGTGAGAGATAGAGATTTCATATTTGGTATACATACTCCACTAATTAACGACTTTCATCTAACACTAAGGTCAATGACTTTGTGACCTTGGCTGTAACCTATTTGTTAAAAATAATTTTTTTTTCGAATATTCGCAATAACTTGAAAGTGCTTTCAAATTACTCCAAGTACAATGATCGAGTGGCTTGACTGTGACCTATTTGGTATAAACTATTCCTTAGAACTTTGTTGCCGCTGGGTGCATAGTGTTTCACAAACACATCTTGTTTAAATTATATTTAATTGTCCTACTTAAAACAATAATTTATGTACTGAATCCAGGAGAATTCAGAGCAGTTCAAGTACAAATAATTATGTATATATATATAATATGGTAGTCTAATCACTATCGGATTGAATTCTTGAAATATAATTAAGATCGACAAAAGAGTCTACTCACTGTACATGCTGTTAGTAAATATGCATATAACTTTGTTCAAATACTTAATAATGTTGGGGTTTTTTTTTGCCGCCACTTGTCAAAAGATAGGATTCAATACAATGGTCATGAAGATACAAAGTAATCGTACATTTTCTCCTTCAGTTAAATTTTTGCACCTTATCGTGTTATAAATTGCATATAACTTTACACATTGTTGATGCATGGTGTTGTAAGTTTTATAACTATACATGTATGTATGTATGTATGCATTATGTTGCAGTACTTTAAGCCATTTGGATATCCATATGATATTGAATAATAAATTTCTATAAAATCACAAAGCTGTTTCTTTATATAATTAAGGGGTCGCGACCCTCTCCTATAAGTTTCACTTGAGAAAATCTAAATTTTTTAATATTGATTTTCATAAACAACAATAACAATAAAGTCACAGGAAAATAGTTTAAAGTATGATGCACTGCTTATTTTCTCAGAAATATTTTTTATGTCAGATCATGATATGAAGAAATTAAACACTGAGAACAGAAAGATAAGCGATTAATTATTAAATTTAATATATGAGGTGCATATGAAAATAATACTTAGTACCATACCTATTAAAATTATGTTAGAAAACAACACGAAGCGATGTTTCCTAATTCAGAAAATCACACAATGTTGTATGTGGTTGTAAGAAAAAAATACATCTGCGAGGAGTAGTAATCTTTCTTCCAAATATTTCTTCATGTAAAAAAAAAATCATACTAATAAAAATGTTGTATTGAATACTTGAAACATTACCTGTAAATCATTTTTAAAGTGGTCCTTAAAAAGATACAACATATTCAATTTATAAGGCTTTTGATGTTGGAATGAAATGTTTTATTGTTAAATATAATAAAACAATTAAAAAGAAATTGGCAAAAGAAATGGAAAGTATTGTTTCCATCCACTGTTTCATCTACTTCACCAATTCGAGGTCTCA
This sequence comes from Saccostrea cuccullata, assembly GCF_032062105.1. Taxonomy (NCBI): domain Eukaryota; kingdom Metazoa; phylum Mollusca; class Bivalvia; order Ostreida; family Ostreidae; genus Saccostrea; species Saccostrea cuccullata. Next base: position 23,161 of record NW_026934202.1, on the reverse strand, counting down.
ATAAGGTATCTCTGATCAACAAAACTGTGAATAGTAATCACAACTTTTAATTTCAAAGTTATATCTATTTTGAGAGGGTCGATACCTTGCAGTGTTTCTAGTAAATAATGTGGATTTATTAAATAAAAGTATTTTATTTAGTTAGTATTCTTTTAAGTAATAATATCCTAGATTTTAATAAATTTCAGTATTTCATTTACTTAGTAATAATTGAAAAAATTTAGTAAATAGAAAGCGTATTTTCTTTAAATTAAGTAATAATAATTCACCAAAAAATAAGTGGTTCATTTACTAATAATATCATTTCTATTGTTTAAGGGATTCTATTGATACTTAGTAAATCATTTTATAAGTAAAAGAATTTATCCTAATTACTAATTAGGTTTACAATTACTTACTATGATAATCATTTTCTTGCTATTCAGACTAAATAGAATACCTATTAGTACTATTTTTTCTTTATCTAATATCTTATTTTAAAAGTAACTTTTTTAAGAGTGCTTGTATGAAAAACCTTTTTTTTTTTGGGGGGGGGGGGTACTTATAAAAACATCGTGCAATTGGTTGCCCGCGAGGCATAGTGGTATATGGAGCGTCCGCTCTAAATTCACGAATAAAGGAGGTCCTTAAATCGCCGATTCGAATCACACTGTGGGACGTGGAGACCGGTCTTGTAATAAAACGAGTTCCTGTGTGGCAGTAGGCACGAAAAGGATCCCTCCAAGCTCAATGACCATAGTGCCCAATGTAAGACAGAATTCGACACTCCAACAAGTGGTGCCGTCTACACATACAAGAATTATATGTAGATAACGAACAATGTTCAATCTCAAAGTCCATAAAACAATACAAAATAAGAGCAGAGCAAACACGGACCCCCGAAACATATGAGGTGGGATCAGGTGCCATGGGGAAGTGAGCATCCTCTGCAAACCGGTCACATCCGCCATATGCTCCTTGTCATGATCAGGAAATAACGGAAAAATCCGTCGTAAATGTAAGTGAAAAATTCTCGAGAGGGGCGTCAAACAGCATTCAATCAAGATGAATTACACCATTGACTTTTCATAGAGGAGGGGTCCGCGTTTTCTATGGATGGGTTGGGGTGTTCAAAGTCTCTTTTATTAAGTTGTTAAATTTGCTGACACTGCAATTTCCGGGGATAGTGGTCGGACCAAACGACACTCATCTCTTTTAGATCCACGAATGGGCAAGTTGTGTTTCCATTAGTCAAAGATTCATGAGGGGGTCGATAAACAACAATTAATTCCCCCTTACGAGTTGAAACAGCATAGCTTTAAATTTAAGCTGAAATTAAAAGCTATCTGATTACAATTTTTTTCTCCATAGAAATTTCTTAACGCTGGAATTTTATTTGGATTTTATTTTCTGCATCTAATTTATTTCTGATAAGAATAATTTCTTTTACGTAAAAATACACAAGCTGATTTCCTCTCATTTTAGTATTAATTGTCTTCAATAGTTTTGCAGTTTACTAAAAATTTTTTTAATGAATGACTTTTTACATTGTAATGTGGTTTGCGGATCAAATATTTACATGCACATCGATCATTTCATTCCGAACCATGTTTTTCATTTTAACTGTGAACGATTTAATCAAAAGCTGCGGAATTTAGTACATATCAAAGCCAGTTGTCCAAGTTGAAAAAAAAAATAAGATCCACATCATTTACCATCCACATATCTTTGACAAATTATCATTGGAAATGGGGGGGGGGTATTTAACATCACTGACCGATGTTCACCCGATTTTGACTTAATAGCTTTCGTCTCGTTTTGTTAAATCATCATTAACCATGCTTACATGCCCTTAAAGTTGCATTTAAAGAAACTAATATTATTACACGTATAAAACATTGTATAAAAATGTAATGTGTGTGCAGAATGGGTAATTTATTCAGCTGCAGTCCTGTGAACACATGATTCGAAAATACACAAAACTGTAAGGGGTGGGACAAAGTGCATTGATAACTTACATATTTTTAGGTGTTATCAAACAGTTAAATGTTTATGGAAGCCTGTAAAATTGCTATTCTATGGTAGCATAAATCATCAAGTTTTATCCATCAAGAATTAACAACTGTTTTAGACAACAAGGTCACGACTTCGATGAGAAGTTCAATGCGTCTTTTTTGTACGAGCTGATTTTTGAAAAGGGTAGCAAAATAATGAATGATGTTGTTGAAGCTAGATTTTAATTTAAACATTATACCTTTTTTGTATGTTTTTTGATAAATCATTCTGTTAATAACGATGGATTGACACAGGTGTGCATGGTAATGTGAGGTACAGTGGAAGGGTAAATTACCGAGAGTAGAAAAATTCTGACTGATTTGGAATACCCAAAATGACTGCATATTTTAGATACCATGTCTTAAATTCACAACAATTTCTTACATTTTTTCGTAAGTAATATTAACACATGTTTCTTAGACACAAGAAAGGTAATATAAACTCCACAGCACTGATAAGGCTTATTATGATAAATCAACGGAAAATAGACGTGCAAAATAGGGTGGTTTTATTAAAACTGAATTTATTTTATTAAGCTGTTTTATGATCACAGAACTTAAATACTTTGGAAATAGCATAGTATAACCCACTCTATACTGTGTGAAGTTTGGCCCCATCGATGGACAGTCACGTGATGAATGTTTAGTTCGTGTACTGAATGTAGGTCATGAATAAATTTCAATATCGCAAGGGCATACACTAGTTGAAATTAAAAATTAAAGCTATAAATTATTTCTGCATACTTTTTAGTTTCTGAAAAGTGCTGCTGCTTTGAATAGAATTCCCATTTTAATAGTTAAATTTTCAGGTAAATAAGCCAATGTCGAAATATGTTTGGCTTTTACCAAATATTTTGTGTATTTAAAAAATCACACCCTCAATTCAAAGAAAGCAGCAGCACTTTTCAAGTTAAGGAACATATCCTTTATTTATATTCAAAAAATGGATAAGATCTATTTAGTGTAGCCCTTGCGAAAGTACGATTTTATGAGGCATCTCATTGTAAAATGTACGTAACCTGTATATAAAAACACGACATAATTAATGATACATTTTCTTGATAATTAATGAATAGTTGCACTAAACAAAAGATATACAATGGTGTTAATCGACTTTTTGAAACCTGTAAATAAAATTTTGTTTGATAATAAAACGCATTTTTCATTGTTAAAAAATTCCTCAATCTGCTTCTCACAGTACATGAAATACGTCATTTTTACCAAAATGACGTCATGATTGACAAGTTCATCGAGATCGGTGCTTTGTTTATAAGCACCTACATTGGATTTAACTAGCAAGCTTTTTTAATGCATTGATAAAGTATATTGTTGTTTATTATGCTAATACAGTTAAAAGTTGCAAATTTCATTTTCAGGTATTTTGAGAAAAGCATAAAGTCATATTATTATGTGACGTCACAGAAAACTTTTCCCGTATAGATTAGGCCCCGCCCCCTTTTTCAAGCCTTGACAAGAAGCAGACAATTCTTAATTATTTTTTTTAATTGGGAAGTATTTCACTTTCTAACAACAATCCAACAAAGAAGTCTAAGAGGTGCCTGATATCATATGGATAATAGAGTGCTTATCTAATCGTTTGTGGACTGAACCTTCAACCAACATAGTACATTGATGAATGTTTTAACCATTATTAATATATGATTTTGACGTAAACCTATGATATCATTTAGAATCAACAGATTCTATAATAAGGAAGAAACATTTTTTTTTATATCTAGAAGTATTGAACATTTGAAGATGCATTTAAACAAGGGATTAGAAAAGGGTTTTTACCTATCTTCAAAGAATAATATCAACAATAGAAACTAAGCCATGATTTCTTCTCTTAAACTGTACTGGTTGTTTAATGTTTTATAGTAAATTGTTGAGATTGTCAATGTCGTAGAAATACATTTCCACGACACAATATTACTAAAGTAAGATTCAATAATAACTAGTTCTAAGTGTAACGGGGACCGTTACAGATGTTCCCAAACGCTCCCCAACTCCCTTTTTGTGCAAATTTCCTTTAAAACCTTTTTTTAAATATGCTTAGTATCGCAGGATTTTATTAAAGAATTTTGAAAGCTACAATGATATCAACTTTTTGTCATTTAACGCATTGCACGCAAACGCACGTACATGCGCATGCAAGGTGATCATGGCATGTTGTCTAAACCATTAACATATCTTTATATTCCAAAAATCAATGAAAAGTCATAAAAATATTAATTTTACGGTTTTTCAAACGTATTGTTGATTTTACGCATTGCCTGTGCGCAAGTGGATGCAAGCACGTCCTTGCATTCAATTTTAATCGCAGTATCATGTAGGACTCCATAATACCTATTCATATTCTAAACTTCATCCTGTTTTGTTGAGAAAAAGAAAGATATAGGAATGTAAAGTTTCAGCCAATCAGATTGCAGCACACGTGGATTTACGTGCTTCTGATAATTCTTATATATCATGCTGTAGATCTTCATAATGTGTGACTAAGTTCAAAATTCCAAAGGATTATGACGTAAAACGAGAAAGATATTGAGACTAGTTTTAGCAAATCAGAGCGAAGTGCACGTGCATGCGCGTAAGATCTTGCAATTTTGACTATGTCATCTTGTCTATACTACTAATATATTCATGAATTGTGCGTTTAAAAAAAGTCCATCAAGAGATAGAAAATTTACGGCTTCATCAATTATATTGTCACTTTCACATGTTGCACGTGCGCGCTCTTGCCAGCACAGGCGCATGTACTTGCTTTCATGAAAATATTTATATATCATGCTGTAGATCTTTATAATGTGTGAAGTGAAATTTCAAAGGTTTTTGACGTAAAACAAGAAAGACATTGAGACTTTAGTTTCAGCCAATCAGAGCAAAGAGCACGTGCATGCGCGTGAGATCTTGCTATTTTGACCATGTCATCACGTCTATACTCTTAATATATACTTATATTATGAGTATCAAAGCATATAATAAAAAAAATAGAAAAGTTACGGCTATATCTATTATTTTGGTCATTTCACGTGTTGCACGTGCGCGCTCTTGCAAGCACGTGCGCGCAAAATGACCTTGGTTCCGCAAATCTACATAACATGCCTACTGACCCTACAAAGGCTTCACCTTAGTCGGACGTGTAGTTTACAAGATCACTCGCGGAAAAGATTTTCCCAGGAAGAAGAAAAATAATAATAAGAAACAGAGTAAAAGCAATATGTTCCCAAACTTCGTTTGGGGAACATAAGTCAATATATGTGTAACCTTTTATAAAGAGTTCAATTTTTAACCTAATAATAAAGAGTCGGTAAACTCAGTTATATGGAAATAAACTAATATACTGACACGAAAAGAAACGCAACAAGCAGTAATCTACAAATTTTTGATTTTTTATCTTATGATTTTTAAAAGCGAATAAAGTAAGGTTAAATTCGTTTTTCAGAACATCAGAGACTTGATAAAAATGTTAAATGTTTATCTGTTTACTTTACTAAAGTAAAATATGACTGTTAAAACACCCCCCCTCCCAGCCATTCAAGTAAAACGTGCAAGACTGCCCTAAACAACAATTGCAGCTTAATTTATATGATACAATAGGTTCATTAATATCGAGATCTTAGCGAAGGAATTATTTTTTTGATATTTTTAAATGCCCTTTTTTCAGATAATAAGGTCGAATTTTCTCTAACTTAGAGCAGTGTAGTCACCCTCGGACTTCCGGTACAAGGACTGTCCTTAATACATATGGTACGTTAGACCTTGCTGAGGCGAAATGTAGTGAAATTTCGCACCTTTACATTGAAATTTTCCAGCTAGAGCAATGGAAATGCGTACATATGCCATTTTCAAGTATAGCCTTAGCATTGTTTCGGGAAACGAAGGTAGAGTTTATTTTTTGAAATATTGCTGCATTACTTATGATGAACAGTAAATAACCCTTAAAACTCCATAATAATGCCAAATGTTTTGTTTAACATGCAAGTTTTGATTTCTGTTAAGCAGACTAAAACTTGACTACCGGTTATGGTATCGTTCAACCGTTAATTTACTGATGTTTACCAAATTGAAGATATTCATAATTCTAGGATACAAAATTCTTTACTTTACATAATTATTTCCCCCTAAAATAGGGTGTTGCGTTTCTTTTGCGTGTCAGTATATTTGTAGAATAGATATTTCAATGAATTTATGACGAAAATTATTTTTGTGCAGATTCTTGAGAAAATGATACAAAGAGGGTGACAAATTTAAATGTTTTACAAATTTCTAAACTTCTAATGTTAGTGCGTCATGTTTATTTTAATTTTTAGTATCGGTAAGGTTTTGATACTTTTTTTCGTATCTCAGATTAAAAGAAAATGTTATTTATTAGCAAATTTGCAAATTTAATCTATCAAGAAATTTGCATTTAAAAAAAAGATTGTGGATTGAGTAAAGGACAATAGATATTGTCTCTGCATGTCGACACATGTACTGAACACAAAAATTGTATTGATTGATTGTATATCGTTTTAGGTCCCTCTTGAAAATTTTTCACCCAGATGGAGACGTCACCATATCCCGGTGAAGGGTTTCAAATTTTGACGTTTACTCGGCACTTAAGACCATTGAGCAGGGAGGGATCTTTATCGTGCCAATGCCTGCCGCTGACACAGGGCCTCGGTTTTTAAGGTCTCATCCGAAGGACCCGCATTTTTCACTTTAAAGTGCCGAGCGCATGGCAAAGGAACATATGTTTCCCATTTTTTGTCGTCTTAGGTCAGTTGTGGCTGAGATTCGAACTCATGACCTCCCGATCACGGAGCGAGCGCTCTACCGACTGAGCTACCGTGAACGGTCTGAACACAAAAAAGTAGAAAATAATTTGGTTATTTGACTCCATAGAATTCTTGCTGAAGTGCCCTGAATGTTTACTGCCTCGGGTGAAAAAATTACTTCCTACCTAATGTTTCTTCAGACTTAAAAAACCGGTCGCGGTAGCCTAGTGGTAGAGCGTTCGCTTTAATGTTCGGGAGGCCCGGGTTCGATTTTCGTTCGCGGCGCCGCGTCATACCTAAGACGTAAACAAAGGTAGTGACTGTTCCCTGCAAAGCGATCGGCACTAGAAGTGAAAGTCACGGGTCGGGTCTTTCGGATATGACCTTAAAAACGTAGGTCCCGTGTCACGGTAGCCGCTGGCACGATAAAGAACCCTCACTGCTCAAAGGCCCTGAGTGCCGAGTATAGGTCTAAATTTGAAGCCCTTCACCGGCATACGATGACGTCTCCATAATGATTGAAAAATTCTCGAGAGGGACGTTAAACAATATTCAATCAATCAATCAGACTTTAAAAACATCAGGTACAATGTTTTTGGAGCTTTTTATATCTGAGGAGTGACGGGTGAAGTTCTGTAGTAAGTCTTTCATTCACATATTCAAACTCAAACAAAGTATTTTCCTCACATGACTGCCCAACTTGTTTTTTTTTTCTGAACGTAATGCTTGGATTTAGTACACCTACTTATGAAACAAGTGTTAACTTATAAGGTTAAGAATAATTGTTTTATTTGAAATTTATAAACTTATAAACTAATATATTCATATTAAACAAAAAAGCTTCATGATGAACGTGATGACACTTTAACTTTTTAATCGTCAACTTTCCTTACTTATGTAGGAATATACCCTCATCACCTGCATTCATAATTTATATATCTCAGTTGATTAAATACTCCAGAGCGTGCTCTACGTATGAACAATTTTTAGGACGAGATAAATCAATGACAAATTGATGAAACAAGAATATCAGCAGTCCAGTCTCGTTTCAAGTTATAATATTGTAAGTCTTGTGGTCGATACAATGACCTTTTCAACGAATAAAAATTTTCATTAGGTCAAATGCTGACTGACTTTTCCACGCTAATTGTTAGGCCACTATTCACGCACTGAGTTGCTCATGGATTTTCCGTCATTTTCTGATGATGACAAAGTGTACTTTATTAGCAATTCAATTTTAAACTTTATAGGGACATCAAAAACAATAACATATCTGTACTAGACCAAGACATTTTCCTGGGACTTCCAAAGTTAAAGGAACTGTAAGTATGCATTCGATGTACATTTTTTTATCATTTAAATTTTGGTGATATAAATTATAAATGTATATTTACATCAGTAAGATTTTTTAAGTAGATATAAGAATTGACGGATACCTCATTATTGTTCCAAAATTAAACACATAAAAACTACGATTATGTATGCATGTAGTTTTATTTGTCATAGGTTTATAGAGGACAATCCTCTGCACTGTGACTGCAAAATAGCAGATTTTGGAAAGTTTGCAAAATCAAGAAACTTGACATTGAAATATTCCAAGGAACCTATATGTTATACTCCCCGCCATATAAGAGGAGCATCACTGCGGGTTTTCTCATTACTAACGATGGGTTGTTTACTCACTACAACAACACCAGCAGCATTGGAAACCTCAGGTAAAATGATTTTATTTTAAGTTTGATAAACTCCACTGAATTATTTGAGAATCCTCATAGACATCCTTAAATAGAAACTTATTTGAACTCAAATGAACTCAAAAGCTCTCATTGGTATTCGAGGTAAGGTATTATCTATGTTTAGAGGCGAAAAAGCAAGTTAAATAAAGGAATTAAGTAAACGCTTATTGATATCTACTAGTAGATAGTAAAAAGTACCAATTACTATGCCTTTATGTATCTATAAATATCATTCACTATATTTATTTATACTTATCTACGTAACTAAGAGCAATAATAAACTTCATATTTATTCTTTAAGATGAGAATACTGTTGTTGCTACCAATTGTGAAAATCATATCATATCTAATTACCTTTGCAAATTGGCGAGGAAGACTTATTACCTAAGAAAACATGAAAAGAAACATCTTAGTATCCCTGAAATAAAATGTGACAGTTTTTTAATTAAAGTTCAAATAAAACTTTCGGAATAATTTCCCTCCTCTTGTACATAATTGCATAAAATCTGCAGAATGAAAATATCTGTAAAATTTTAATTACCTGAAATAACAGCTATTTGTTTGTTTGTTGTTCTTTTATATTAACAAATTAATGTTAGGTGAGGCCTTGGCCATACCGTGCCACTTTATACCTTGCCATAGCAAACAACTTATCTGCTGTTATATCCCTGTATAAATTTACCATTGCAACTTTGCTCTGTAAAAAAAAGCTGACATATGGCTGTCTCTTTCAAACACACTGTTGACCAATGACTTTTAAATGTTTATTTGCTTGTTAAGAATTTTAGTTTGCTTGTGCTCCCGAATTGAAAATGTTTCTTCCAGGTTTTGTATAATGTAATGTGATTGTAAATCATATACATGTACTTTGAAAATCTTTCTGCTCCTCCATTTTCAGCATTTATTCATTTAGGCACGCTAAAACTTACTTTTACAATTTTTTTTGCAGTTGAGCATCGTTCTCGACAGAGTGCCTTCCTCATTTTTTTTTAATTTATGTTATTTCAACATTGTCATTGAAATTTAGTCCCGGTAGCATAGAAAATACACTTCATCTAAGAAATACTCTTGTACTTTTAAGGCACTTACTTCAAATACATACAAATCATTTTCTGGGTATTATGTAATATCATGGGTTTGTACATATCTATCAGTATCTTTAGATGAGCACAAGAGAGTTTTAAAAGAGATGTGTATTTTCTTCTTTAAAATGATTACGAACGAAACTCAAACAAAACATTTAAAATGAAATTCAGGGTGGAATAGGACGCAATTCCGAAATAACAATTTCGGTGACATTAAAATTAAAACTAGTATTCGAACAAAGAGGGAGAGGGTGGAGGGCATCTTATTACCAGACAAGAACGTTTTAATTCTGAAAGTAAGAAATATAACAACATTGCAATATTCAACATATCTTTTCTGTGCGTCCTTGTTCAGTAGCGATATATTTTTTTTTCTAAAATGTGCATTTCATTAGTTTACAAAGGCATCTAAGATTTAGATGGTTTTGCGCTGAATATTTTACCACATGGCATTGTTTCATTACCAATCTGTTATTCACCAGTGTAATGAAGTAAATAAACATATATGAATTGTATTATTTTCAAATTAAAGTTGTATGAACGAAGTTTATCATAAATTAAAAAAAACTTGTGTGCTGCATGAACATTGCGCATGCTTTATCAAAAACATTTATTCATGAATTTTGAGTGACATTACGGTTTTTCTCGTTGTACACATATCGATATTTTCATGAATGCATGCGCCCGGTTGATGAAATGAAGAAAAAAGTACCGAAAACGCAATTTTCATCCGGTGTACCTACATGTAGTTAGAATGAGTAAGAAATTCCGAAAGCGATTTAAGGCTGGTGAAAGAAAGAGAGAGGGAGAACGTTGGCTAAAGAGAAAGAGGATCAACTTTGACGGTTACTGTCTATAAAAGGAATCCAAATCCATATACCATTATCATTATCACGACTTTTTCCCAAACTCGTTCAAAAACAAGAAAAGACCGACTCACCTCGGTTACCATTAAGGTAAAATGTATGCTGTATATTGTTACAAATGTATAATGCTGTTTTGTCACAAACATTTTAATTAAACTGAATTCGAAGCATTTATGGATAAATAAAAATAATCATGAAATTATCTCCATTTCAGTTTTTTTAGCATTCAATGTATTATATTTACTAAATATTTGCAGACAAATTTAGTGACATTTAAAAGAGCTTGGACAGGGTTTGATACATTTTATTACATTTGATTTTGTTCATGCATAGTTCAAGGTCTTGTTTGCTGTAGGAGTATTTTGTTTAAATTCAATTCAATACAAAAATACTTTTAACAAATTTAATTTAATGTATAGCAAAGCCTTATCAAAATAAAAGAGAGAATTTTCTTACGTCTTAAGTTCATCCAATTATTGAGTGCCTTATACCAGATCGCTTTTCTCTTTTATCTGTGTTTGTGTTTGTTTATAGATATGTATCTTGTATCTCAAAAATTGTGAAAATGACAAGAATGACTTAGTGATACTTGTTTATAATGTTCCATTCTCATCCTCATTGTATTCAAAGCAGAAAGTCGGGTAAGTCAATTAAAATACTTATTCGATGATATCATTCTAGATTAGCTTTACCGTATGATATCTTTAATCTAACCTGTTATCTTACTTACTGCTTGAATCCCTGTAAATATATATCTACTTAAAGCTATGTTGCTCTTTTTTGTCAATACCAGATTGTTTGACAATTGCTACCTTGGACATTGAACGTTTAGAAGAACAATCTTTAAGTCAGCCTTGCCTTGGCACTGTCACAAAGATATACCAAGAGGGAGGATAGACCTGGTAAATGTTTGTGAAAATTTATTCATGTGAGAGTATCCCTTTAAAGGTAACACACAAGAAAATAGCCAATCAAAATGGACATATATATAGAGACACATTTTTTTTTTCATTTTTGGCAATTTTTTAGGCCTACAGTATTATTTTGGACTCATGGACTACGAATATCATACATCTTTAGCTACCAAATTAAAGGGAACCTTTTTAGGTGTGCAAGATGCAACCTACTGAATGGTATGTAGGCTGTTTGTCAACATGTAAAATCCATGTGTATTTTGGGCTGAAATTTTTACTCTCAATTGTCTTTCTTAAAGACCGCATTAGGCGCATTTTTTCTTATCTCATTTTTTTTCTCATCATTAATCATTTTTTTTACATGAATTGTCTGCTGAAAGTCCAGTTTATTAATTAGTAAAATAAAAGCTATTTAGAAACATATAGTGAAATTACTTCCTTGTGTGAGATCTATAGACGTACAGGTAACTCTCATTTTGACTACAATGTCTTTGATTTCAGGATAGGTCTCAACTTCTGACACCCGTATATTCGTATATCTACCAATCACTTCTGTTACCTTTGTTGTGTTCATCATAGAGGTAAGAAAATCAAGATAATTATTTAAAATAATTTGAATGAGGCAAATAATAAAAGTTAAAGCATATTTTCTTACTCAGACTTTCACGTTAATGAAAATGTCACATTTCACACATAGAGTTGCATCTCATTTACATATCCAAATTTCCCCCAATAACACAGTTGAATATTGCATGATAAAACATAGCAACAATTATTGTATGAAATGTAATTCAAAAAATACGCATTAAATACAAATTCCATATATCTAAATTAAATACACAAAATAAATCCTCCTTTTATAATCTCACAACTTCATTTTTAATTGTGGATTACTTAGTAATCGATTTAAAAAAGTGTCTTTAGATTTTCTTTATGGTATAGCTTACATCATTAGGATATATAGTATTTTCTTTGAGATTTACATTTTAACAGTTCTCAGGTTTGTTAAGGCAGCACATGGATCAGAATTCGGCAAATTAACACTTTTTTTATAATTTTATAACAGTTATAAATCGGAAAAGTCAAGAATAAAAATTTTGCTATAATTATGAATTCTATAGACTTCAATGGGACTTATTCTACAGGAAGCACATCACCACGACGTCACCACGTGACGTCTATAATTAGAAAATATGCCTAAATGAAAAAGTGAAAAGTTCAACACTACCCCGGAGATAATTAATTTCAATTTGTAATAGTAGTTATGTAATAACATCTCTCTACCACGAAAAGTTATGCTAGAATCATACTGTCCTTACACAGAAATTATTATTCAACACTTTCGGACGAAACCTGCCCAAAATTTTTATATTTTGTTCATAACATAAAAAAATGCATCAATTCCTGTAAACCATTAGTTTCTAGCAGCACTTTCCAGGAACAATAAAATAGGAACTTTAGATATAAACAACAATTAAGTTTCAAAATGTGCGGCGTAGTGTTGAACTTCGCATCTCTTTTGTTACGAACGACAGAGGAAAAGCTGATCGGCAAGAAAACAACCTCGCTGCTTTAATTTTACGAAGAAATTATAGAATTATATAACCATACCTTATTCATAAGCTTTTTTCCCACATGAGTCACACATGACATTCATTCTAAATGCTTTAAACTCCGATTTCTTGTGTTTGTTTACATGAATTCTCGTTACATTTCACTTTCACTCTGCTACTACATGACCAACTGTTATGACGTCACGGGTTTGGTATATTTAACCCCTGTGATAACTACAGAGACCCAGAAACGGCAAAATTCCGTTTATATTGTGACTCTGCATATTTTGATTAATTCTAACGACTCAAATCAATCTTAGATATCGATTATAAGAAATCGTTATCTCTACACTTCACGTCATATAGCTTACTATGACGTCATATCATATAGGCAAGTAGAATATTTTGTTGTAACCTTAACATACCAGCGTTTTTTGTTTTCTTTTAAAGTATTTTTGTCTTTTGTTTTATACGATACTTAAAAAAACTTTTCTGTTGTTTATTTATTAAAGAGCTGTACGGTCTTCTAAAAAAATCCATTCTTTGATGACTGATGGAAAAGCTGCATCACCCCCGCTGCTTAAGACCCCTTAATTACGAGCCATTAATCAGTTATCACTGTTATCAAAGCTCCAAGGTACAATATTGAAGTCTGTTTTGACACCATTTTTTCCAGTCTCTGACTTTGTTTTAGAATGAAGATATACATCTTTTTTCTAATTAATAATCAGTAAAATTTCATGCTTTTTAATTGATTAGAGCTTAATAATTAGAGTTAAAATTTTTTTAAGCAGGTAGACAAAACAATCTTGCATTGTATTCTAACTCTTTTTTTCAACAATTAACTCATACGATTATTTTTAAGTTTAGAAGTTTATATACTGTATATGAATTTGTAAATAAATTTACTCTAAACTCTAATGATCTATTGGGAAAAATTACTTGTATAACCAGATCCACCCGTATATCCATCATTTGTTTATCTACTTGGTAGATCCGACCTTTAGGATATACAGTGTTGTTGGTTTTTTAGTGGTTTTATATCCTTTTTCGCCAACTGTATCTTCACAGATCCACCCGTATATCCCTCATTGCTTTATTTATATTCTCTGTTCTTATCATTTATTTTTGGTTTTCTTTCATCAATTGACTTTTTTTACTATTTATTTTGTTTCCAATCTTTGCAAATAAGTTCTTTCCGCTTTTCCCTTTCGATTTTTGCTCACGTGTCGTTTGTTTTTAATATTTTTGAATTCGTGCACGAGTTATCTACGAAATCCGTTAGAATACAGAACAAAAGTTCGTTGAATCTTTCGACTTCATACGACTAAAAACTTTAAAAAAGTCTTATCATTTTGGCAATTGTAATTTCTTTTCAAATATGTCTATTAAAGATAACCCAACATTTAAACTTCTAAAGAAAGAACATCAAAAATCAATAAAAACCGAACACCGCGGGTCTCCAATTTACAGACCTACTTAGAGTGTGACATTATACCGAAAGGCTTTCAGATAAATGTTACACCTAACCTAGGGCCAATCTCCAAACGCCTTCAGGAACTCTGGGACGTTATCACAAGGAGATGTTCTAAACAATTGATGTCACTCTGTCTTTCTTGGGATATCAACAAGTTAGGACAATTGAAGATTGAGATCGAGTCCTTAGAATCATCCCTCAACGATATGTCCCAGGCCGATCTTGATGAAGCCCATAATATTATAGACACCTATAATATGGCCCTAACGAATAAACTCAACAAGACTCAGAAAAAGAAATTTCTGTCCGCGACAGTGTTCCAAGTTTCTAGGAACAACTGGTCAGAGGTCAGAGTTAACAAAACACGCAAACCCCGCTCGAGACGCTTCAAACGCATTAAGACAATTCCGAGGGACGGACCCATACAAACTCCTGACGTCTGCTCAATGCTCAATACATCTAGTGCTCCTCTCTCCGAATCAGAGACCTCACTTCTCTCAAAGGGGCTAAATTTCTGCCCCACGCCACATGAGGTCGACGAAAAACAAGTCAGAAAGGACACCCGAGCATTCTTTCGGAGACTTTGTTTGAAGGAGCACTTCTCTAGAAAAGACTCCGAAGCAAATTCATACGACTCTTCCAAGCCAGATTTACAGGACCTAGAGGAACACAAACTCTATAAGCCCAAGAGTGCATGGGAACCTACACCGGGCAAGTGCGGCGCGCTTGAGTCGTATATTGATGCCGTTGAGTCAGACATAGAGAAGCTCCTTTCAATGCTAGACAAAACTCCCGACAATTTGAGTAAGGAAGAGAGATCTGCCTTACAATCATTAAAAAATCGGGATGACATTGTAATTAAGAAAGCAGACAAAGGCTCTACAGTTGTAGTAATGGATAAAGAGACTTACATGGCAGAGGCCCAAAGACAACTCTCAGACGAACGTTTCTATAAGAAACTGGACTCTGACCCTACTAAAGAATTCTCAACCGCCATTACCAAAACTCTTGACGATATGTTTGAGAAAAATGAGATTGGTATCAACGTCTATGAGACCTTAAATCCTACTGACTGTAGACCAGGACAATTCTATGCTTCCTAAAATACACAAAGAAGGCATGCCAGGTCGCCCCATAGTCAGCGCAATTGGACACCCCACGGAGAAAATTTCTGAATTCATTGATTTACATCTCCGTCCACACGTAGAAAGTTTGCCATCCTATCTTAAGGACACTACGGACTACATTAACAAGACGCCCTCTCCTGGCCTCCCAGATCATACCCTCCTCGTGACTATGGACGTCACATCTTTGTACACCAATATTTCGCACGATGAGGGTATCGAAGGCTGTAGAGAAGTCTGGGATAGTAGATCCATACAAGTTCCTTCTACCGAGTCCCTTGCTAAGCTCCTTGAACATGTTCTCAAGTTCAACAACTTCGTGTTTAATGGAGAATATTACCTGCAAGTTAATGGCACTGCTATGGGTACGAAAATGGCACCGTCTTTTGTCAATGTCTTCATGGGCAGACTGGAACGCAACTTGTTACTTCAAGCACCATTTAGGCCTCATTGCTGGTTGCGTTTCATTGATGATATAGAGATGAAGTGGGTGGATTGTCGCGAGAACCTCGAGGCATTCATTACGTTTGCCAACACCTTTCATCAGTCGATCAAATTTACAGTAGACGTATCTAATTCGAAAAACGTATTCCTAGATACTACATCTACCCTGATTGATGGTGAAATCGAATTCAGTCTCCACACCAAACCCACAGACTCCCACCTATATCTTATGCCCACTATCTGTCATCCCCAACACACTTTTAAGGGAGTGCCTAAGGGTCTAGCCACCAGAATTCGACGCATCTGTTCGTCCCCTGCCTTATATCAGGAGCAAAGTGGTCTTCTTAAGTCCCACTTATGCAAAAGAGGCTACAATGCCCGCACCGTACAAACAGCTATTGATGAGATGGCGGAACATGACAGGCAAAACCTATTACGCTACAAGGAAAAAGACAATAGCGACAGGGTCCCTCTGGTAACCACATACCATCCCGTTCTTAAGAACCTTAACGGTATCTTTCAAAAGAACCTACCAATTCTCCATTCAAACAAACGAATGGCAGAGGTATTTAAGGAACCCCTATTGGCCGCATACAGACGCCCAAGGAATCTAAAGGACATGGTAGTAAGAACCAGACTAGACAACCCATTACCTAACGGGGGCTTTAAAACTTGCTCTGACAGGAAATGTCTTCTTTGTAAGCACAGCACTGGCACAGACAGTTTTAACAGCCCTGTTACAGGCCGCAGCTACAAAATACTAGGGAATTTGTCCTGTCATACTGACAACTGCATTTATCTCATCAGTTGCAAAGTTTGCTCCAAACAGTATGTTGGTGAAACAGGAGATCTCCGTAGGAGAGTCAATAACCACCGTTCGACCATTAGGACCAAAAAACTCAATGAACCCGTTAGGGAACATTTCAACCTTGAGGGTCACAAATGGGAGGACATGACAGTAGTGGTGATTGACCATAACCCAAGATGGACAGATGCTCAGAGGAAAAGCAAAGAAAAGTTCTGGATGCACAGATTGAAGTCATTCCGCCCAAATGGTGTTAACAAATTGAATGACTTCACCAGAATGAACGTAAATTAGACCCAATTCCTGATCATACTAAACAAAATTATTTTCTCAATTTAGTGTAAACTCTACAGTTAATTTGTGCCACCAACTCTCGAACTCGAACAACTACTTAACTATGTATTGCTTTTGTTAATTATTTTTTCCCGATAATAAGTCCTTAAATATTTCAAAATTTATAATTGATCACAATTCATAAGTTTAAATATCCCTACTATATGATTTTTTTTTTCATTATTCTTTATTAAGTAAAGTTACGCCATTTTGAGAGATTGAAACAATGTACGATTTACTGATTGTCGTAATTAATAAGCATAATTAATTCGTTCAATTATGAATGTCATCTAGAAAGAAATCTATGCACAAATATCAGATATCAACTTTTCTTCCTGCTTTGATGGAGGTTCAGATATAACTCATGAAGAAATGAAGGATTGTTCTTAAGGTTTTAGGTAAGGAAATAGTCAATTAAAATGAACTTAGTCAAATGAAGTTCTATATCTAGAGGTACAATTTCTTTTTCTATTTTTTTTTCTGTTTGGAAGATTATTTTAGGTCGACAGTATAAATTTTAGACTCATGTACTAGGAATATCATTTCTTTAGCAGAATAGTGCCACTGATTAAAGGGAACTATTTTTCAGGTGCGCGTGATGCAACTTATATGATGGTGTTAAGGCTGTTTTTCAACATCTGAAACCCACGTGTATTTCGGGATAGGTATGTTTACTGTCAATTGTCTTTCTTAAAAGCCGCATAAGGGGTATTTTTCTGATCTCAAATTTTTGTCTAAGCATTAATCTTTATTTTTATTAAATGAATTATCTGCTGAGAGTCTAGATAATTAATTAATGCTACATAGCAAGATACATATGGAAATTATATATTTCTTTGCGATAGACCTAAAGCAAAATCAGGTTAATCATTCTTATTACATTTTACTTGATTTCAGGGGTAGTCTCGCTTTTTAAAGATCCAAAATGGCCGTTTTACAGTGCGACATGCAGTCTGGTCATCAACGGAGAGTTTGACACCTGTAATACCCGTACGCGTATTACTACCACTCACCTCTCTAACATCTTTTGAGTTCATCATATTAGGTGAGAAAAATAAGGTTATTGATTAAAATGATTTTATTGAGATAAATAAAATAGTTAATGACAAAAATAACATGAACGGACTCCCTCGCATAAAAAAATGAAATATTTTACACATTGCATTATACATCATTTACGTAAGTATCAACATTTTCCCCATTTACACAGTTGAATATCAATTAGTGCATAATAGTACACAACAGCAATTACTAAATATAAGACTATTCACATAATACGTATGTATTTAACTGTTAAATACGAGGGTTGTTAGAAAATTATTTAGACATTGTGTATATTTTGCTTTCTAATGAAGGTCATTTGCTGAAATTTTGCACATACATTTGACATACACTAAGAATTAATAAAAGCAAGAAATATTTAGCAAATGTTAAATACTTTCTCAAAATGGTATATAAATGCGTCAATAGAAGGGGTACCCGGAGCGGTCATGAAAACAGATATTGAAAATATGTAACGTCAGCGTTCTAACTCTGTGTGGACCTATAAAAGGAGCAATAATAATTTAATTAATATGTATGATTTTTCATCTTTACTTTAAATTCATTTTGTGCAACTATTTAAGAATTTTGATCAGAAATACGGAGATCATAAAAAAAGCGCGATAGAGAAATCTGCTGCTAACAACGACAAAATGGATTTTGACGTCAAGGGCGGAGCAGCTAGCATACCTAAAATTTTGTGTAGCGCAATGTAGAACTCTTTTTCAGATCGAAATACCTGCTAAAACAATAACAACAAGAGAAAATAGACTGTGGTTGGGTTTGTTATTTCGTTGGTTTACATTTTCTTTTTCAATTAATTCAACCAGGTAAAATTAAAAGCTCTGGACGTTAATCAGTTATTATGTACGATATCGATATCGTTGACCCGTGTTACATAAATCGGCACTGCATGATTCTTAGTCATGATTTTCCACATAATAAAATTTAACACTGGGGCAACAACATACATCTTTAAAGAATAGTTTAAGAAATGAAACTGTTTGATTTTGGCAATGTTATATGTAAAAAGAAAAAGAAGGAAAATAATTAAACGGTCCCCGATCGTTTTAAAATGCGAAACCATCACCGGCTGACGTTACGTTAAATGACGTAGCGCTGCTGTTCCGGGTCGAAAGACATATGCATGTTTATCATTTCACCAAAAATTATCTAGCTAATAACCATAGAAATTAGAAATCTGAATAAATGTTTTATTCGTTCTTTATAAAATGTTGATGAATTTTCATGAAATTATCTCCCTCCTTTATGGATTAAATGTAATTGTCTCAATAATTTCAGAACAACAGTCGTACAGATATCACACATTCAATTAAAATACACAACATCAATACCACAGCCCCCCCCCCCCCCCTTCACAATCTTTCAACTTTTTCTTCATTCAAAGTCACTAGGCAACACTGAAGATTTCCACATATTGCTTTTCAGTCCATGACAGGAAGTTGAGGAATCAAGTTGACCGGACATTCCGCACTGTCCTCGGTACCATCTTATGAGGGAACCAACCGTACTGGACATATATCACGCTTCATTATAGGACGATAGGTATGTCTCCGGAGTAGTGTTTGTAGCAATTCTCGTACTAATTGCTTTGGTTCTTCCCAGAAACATGTGACTGGTAGTGGTGCCTATATTCTCATGGTTTTTGTTGCGAGGAACACTTCCTTTTTTGTATTGATGATGATGCAACCATTTTGGTCCCTTTTTTGGCATGATTATTAGTCAATTGAGCACTTGTAGACTTTTACTAACAATATGCTATTGTATGTGGTGTACATTTTTAAGTTTAACAAGTTTTTGTGTTGTTTTATTTATTTTAGAGCTACCTTGTCTTTTAAGAGAAACTCCAAACTTTGATGACTGATGGAAAAGCCTCATCCCCGACGGCTAAAGAACGCCTTATCTTAATCACCAGCCATTAATCAGCGATTACTATTATCAAAAGTCCAAGGTACATTATTGAAGTCTCTTTTGACACCATTTTTCCAGTCTCTGACTTTGTTTTAGAATAAGGATTGCTAATTAATTTCTTGATAAATCAATAAACTTCCTCTTTCTTAGCTAATTACAGGTTATTAATTAGATTTTAAAAAAAACTTGCAAGTAGATAGCCAAAAACACCACATTTTAACTTGCATTTCATTTAATTTTTTTTCTCTCAAAAATGCACTCATTAGATATTTTTAGGTCTGGAAATGAATATAATGAAGAATGATTTGCATAGAAATTTAGACTTAAATTCAATAAATTGTTCGGAAGAGTTATCTCCTATTCTTCATCCCTTAAGGACAGAAAAAAATGGTGCATTAGTATATGAAAGATAAATAACTCAGAGATATTTCGTGCAAATTTCATTTAATTTTAATATCTTTTAGAAGCCTTTAAGATCTTACGTAAGGAAATAGCCAATTGAAATGAACTTAGTCAAATGATGTTCTATATATAGAGAGATAATTTCTTTTCCTGCTTTTCATTTTCGGCAACTCTTTTTAGGTCGACAGTATAAATTTTAATCTCATGTACTAGGAATTTCGTTTCTCTAGCAGAATAATGCCACTGAATTAAAGGGAACTCTTTTTTAGGTGCGCGTGATGCAACTTCCTGGATGGTGTGAAGGCTGTTTGTCAACATTTAAATCCACGTTTATTTCGGGGTAGGTATGTTAACTCTCAATTTTCTTTCTTAAAAGCCGCATAAAGGTTTTTTTCTTATCTCAAATTTTTGTCTAAGCATTAATCTTTATTTTCTATTTCATGAATTATATGCTAAGAGTCTAGTTAATTGATTAATTTAATTAAAGCTATATAGTAACATATAGTGAAATTATTTCTTTGTGTGACACCTTAAGCAATCAAGAGAACTTATTTAAAACAATCTAGGCAAATGATTTACCTCAGTGCTAGGTTAGTTCTTGATTATTTTAACATCAAATTGTAATGTAAGTCTAGAAATACTAATTTGTAAAATTTTATTCTTTGAAAGACGCAACTTACACTTTTTTTTTTATTCTGTTGTAAAGGATATCTTTTCTTCAAGGGTTACCGTTTGAGCTCTACTGGATCGGTGATTAGATACAGAGTTTCATACTAGACCATGCGTGATGTGAATAAAATGTGAATTAGCAAAACATAACTGAATCAATTACTTATTACAAAGTTTTATATTAGACCAGGCGTGAAAAATGGGAATTATCACAACTGGATCAGTAAATGGATACAAAGTTTTATACTAGACCAGGCGTAAAAACATGAATTAGCACTACTGGATCATTAATAAGATACAGAGATTTATTCTAGATCAGGCATGAGAAGTTATGGATGCTTTATATCTCAATGCGTACTTGGTTTTCTATCAACTGGCACCTGATTCTACTTCTAATGTCTCAGAGGTCGTGTTTTCTCTGCTCCTATTTTGTAGTGATTTATAGACTTTGAGATTGAATACTGTTCCACATCATTCATCAACATATCGCGAGATTTTCCAGTGTTAAGACTGTATTTTTTCAGTTATTGTAACATGTGTAAATAGTAATTTGAATATTTTGTTTATTTATTTTTATATCTATTTAGACTTTATTTTCATTCTACATTTTGTGCAATTGCGTCATTTACTTTTCATCTTTTTTTTTAATTTTATTTTCTGTAATCTTTAATTCAAGTTTAACAGGATTGTATAATGGAAAGCTTTGGCATTTTTAAGAATACGAAAGCTGTCTTCATAAACATTGTGACAATGAAAGAATTTAAAGAAAACATGTGAATTATATGAGTGATTTTTGTACCTTGTTACTTTGCTACTTTCACAATTGGATTGGTTTCTTTTGTAAACAAGGAGCATATTTAATATCATTAAAACTTCAAAGAAATAAATAACGTAATACATTTCTCCGAAGTTTTTTTTTTTTACATTTCTTTTGAACTAGATCAAATTGTCCAGTCACAATTTGGCATATGAATTGATGTAACAATTCAATTATGAACGCATAAATATGTCTTCGTCTTTTGCACCTTTTTAAAGATGTACGACAGTGTGCACCTGTACATTTTAGCTCACCTGAGTCGAAGGCTTAAATGCTGTATCTTATAACGAATCATCCCCAGATGGTGTAGATTCAATTTTGATCAAATCATAACACTCATGCGTAGTGTGAGCCACAACTGACGATCAAAAATTTACATAGGAATATATAGGAGAAATCTTTTAAAACTTCTTCCCAAGAACAATTCGGTCAGGAAAGACGAAACTTATGTGCAAACGTCCTCGTTTAGTGTAGAATAAGGTTTATTCAAATAATGGCCCCAATTGGGTTGGGCTGGGCCACAGCTTACAATCAAAGACTTACATTGGAATATATTGAAAAAAAATTCTTTAAAAATCTTCTCAAAAACACTAGATAATACTTATATGGATATATCCTCAAGTAGATTCACGTCTGTTCAGATCACGGTCCGGGGTAGGACGGGACCATTACTAATGATCAAAGTTTTTTTTTATAGGAATAAATGCGCAGCTTGTTTAAGGGCGACCATAGGAAATATGCCTTCAAATATTCCGATAATATAATCAATAATATTTTTAATATCTTTTTTATTAGCGTGAGATTGAATTTAACAGGAATTTTACAAGTGCATATGTATGTATGGGGTCTTAACCGAGTTCGGTCAAAGCGTTTTTACAGCTGTATGTCACGTGACATGATTAAAATTAGAAAAAATAGTAACGAAACAAAGATCGTTAAAGTTCAACGATATACGGATAATTTTTCACCATGAAATAGATTATGTTTTCTTTAAGACATTTTTTTTTACAATTTTTTTAACCCGAAAAGTGCTTGAAATATATAAAATGTAGCCGTCTCTTTTAAAACTTCGTGCATTTACATTATACGCATTGAAATAATGTAAAATTACAGAAAAAATCAACAGCGAACAACTTGCTCCCAGTATTTTTCAAAATAATAACGACAATAGCT